>NC_091151.1:1379383-1531883 GCF_040958095.1 Procambarus clarkii
GCTGCCTCACTCAGTGTTAATATTGCTGTTGTTGCTGCCTCACTCAGTGTTTACTGTTGCTGTTGTTGCTGCCTCACTCAGTGTTACTTTGTGTTTTTGTGCTGCCACACTTGGTGTTAATGTTGCTGTTGTTGCTGCCTCACTTGGTGTTACTGTTGCTGTTGTTGCTGCCAAACTCAGTGATAATGTTGCTGCCTCACTCGGTGTTAATGTTGCTGTTGTTGCTGCCTCACTCAGTGTTAATGTTGCTGTTGTTGGTGCCTCACTCAGTGTTAATGTTGCTGTTGTTGCTGCCTCACTCAGTGTTAATGTTGCTGCCTCACTCAGTGTTAATGTTGCTGCCTCACTCAGTGTAATGTTGCTGCCTCACTCAGTGTTTAATGTTGCTGTTGTTGCTGCCTCACTCAGTGTTACTGTTGCTGTTTGTTGCTGCCACATTCAGTGTTAAGTTAGTGTTGTTGCTGCCTCATTCAGTGTTACTGTTGCAGCCACACTCAGTGTTACTGTTGCAGCCACACTCAGTGTTTATGTTTCTGCCTCACTCAGTGTTAATGTTGCTGCCTCACTCAGTGTTAATGTTGCTGTTGTTGTTGCCTCACTCAGTGTTATTGTTGCTGTTGTTGGTGCCTCACTCAGTGTTAATGTTGCTGTTGTTGTCGCCTCACTCAGTGTTAATGTTGCTGCCTCACTCAGTGTTATTGTTTGCTGTTGTTGCTGCCTCACTCAGTGTTATTGTTGCTGTTGTTGTTGCCTCACTAAGTGTTAATGTTGCTGTTGTTAGTGCCTCACTCAGTGTTAATGTTGCTGTTGTTGGTGCCTCACTCAGTTGTTAATGTTGCTGTTGTTGCTGCCTCACTCAGTGTTAATGTTGCTGTTGTCGCGGCCTCACTCAGTGTTTTTGTTGCTGTTGTTGTTGCCTCACTAAGTGTTAATGTTGCTGTTGTTAGTGCCTCACTCAGTGATAATGTTGCTGTTGTTGGTGCCTCACTCAGTGTTAATGTTGCTGTTGTTGCTGCCTCACTCAGTGTTACTGTTGCAGCCACACTCAGTGTTAATGTTGCTGCCTCACTCAGTGTTAATGTCGCTGCCTACACTCAGTGTTAATGTTGCTGCCTCACTCAGTGTTAATGTTGCTGTTGTTGTTGCCTCACTCAGTGTTTAATGTTGCTGCCTTACTCAGTGTTAATGTTTGCTGTTGTTGCTGCCACACACAGTGCTAATGTTGCTGCCTCACTCAGTGTTACTGTTGCTGTTGTTGCTGCCACTTTCAGTGTTAATGTTGCTGTTGTTTGCTGCCTCACTCAGTGTTAATGTTGCTGTTGTTGCTGCCACATTCAGTGTTAATGCTGCTGTTGTTGCTGCCTCACTCAGTGTTACTGTTGCTGTTGTTGCTGCCACACTCGGTGTTAATGTTGCTGCCTAACTCAGTGTTAATGTTGCTGCCTCACTCAGTGTTAATGCTGCTGTTGTTGCTGCCTCAACTCAGTGTTAATGTTGTTATTGTTGCTGCCACACACTCAGTGTTAATGTTGCTGCCTCACTCAATGTTTTTGTTGCTGTTGTTGTTGCCTCACTCAGTGTTAATGTTGCTGTTGTTGCTGCCTCACTCAGTGTTAATATTGCTGTTGTTGCTGCCTCACTCAGTGTTAATGTTTTTGTCACATTCAGTGTTACTGTTGCTGTTGTTGCTGCCAAACTCAGTGTTAATGTTGCTGTTGTGTTGCCCTCACTCAGTGTTAATGTTGCTGTTGTTGCTGCCACACTCGGTGTTAATGTTGCTGTTGTTGTTGCCTCACTCAGTGTTAATGCTGCTGTTGTTGCTGCCACACTCAGTGTTAATGTTGCTGTTGTTGCTGCCACACTCAGTGTTACTGTTGCTGTTGTTGCTGCCACACTCAGTGTTACTGTTGCTGTTGTTGCTGCCACACTCGGTGTTAATGCTGCTGTTGTTGCTGCCTCACTCAGTGTTACTGTTGCTGTTGTTGCTGCCTCACTCAGTGTTACTGTTGCTGTTGTTGCTGCCTCACTCAGTGTTAATGTTGCTGTGTTGCTGCCTCACTCAGTGTTAATGTTGCTGCCTCACTCAGTGTTACTGTTGCTGTTGTTGCTGCCACACTCAGTGTTACTGTTGCTGTTGTTCCTGCCTCACTCAGTGTTAATGTTGCTGTTGTTGCTGCAACACTCGGTTTTACTGTTGCTGTTGTTGCTCCCACACTTGGTGTTACTGTTGCTGTTGTTGCTGCCACACTCAGTGTTAATGTTGCTGCCTCAACCGGTGTTAATGTTGCTGTTGTTGGTGCCTCACTCAGTGTTAATCTTGCTGTTGTTGTTGCCTCACTCAGTGTTAATGTTGCTGTTGTTGGTGCCTCACACAGTGTTAATGTTGCTGCCACACTCAGTGTTACTGTTGCTGTTGTTGCTGCCTCACTCAGTGTTACTGTTGCTATTGTTGCTGCCTCACTCCGTGTTAATGTTGCTGCCTCACTCAGTGTTAATGTTGCTGCCTCACTCAGTGTTAATGTTGCTGTTGTTGTTGCCTCACTCAGTGTTGATGTTGCTGCCTCACTCAGTGTTAATGTTGCTGTTGTTGGTGCCTCACTCAGTGTTAATATTGCTGTTGTTGGTGCCTCACTCAGTGTTAATGTTGCTGTTGTTGCTGCCTCACTCAGTGTTACTGTTGCTGTTATTGCTGCCACACTCAGTGTTAATCCTGCTGTTGTTGCTGCCACACTCAGTGTCAATGTTGCTGTTGGTGCTGCCACACTCAGTGTTAATGTTGCTGTTGTTGCTGCCACACTCAGTGTTAATCCTGCTGTTGTTGCTGCCACACTCATTGTTAATCCTGCTGTTGTTGCTGCCACACTCAGTGTTAATGTTGCTGTTGGTGCTGCCACACTCAGTGTTAATGCTGCTGCTGTTGCTGCCTCACTCAGTGTTAATGTTGCTGTTGTTGCTGCCAAACTCAGTGTTAATGCTGCTGTTGTTGCTGCCACACTCGGTGTTAATGTTGCTGTTGTTGCTGCCTCACTCAGTGTTAATGTTGCTGTTGGTGCTGCCACACTCAGTGTTAATGCTGCTGTTGTTGCTGCCTCACTCAGTGTTAATGTTGCTGTTGTTGCTGCCTCACTCAGTGTTAATGTTGTTGTTGTTGCTGCCACACTCAGTGTTAATGTTGCTGTTGTTGCTGCCACACTCAGTGTTAATGTTGCTGTTGTTGCTGCCTCACTCAGTGTTAATGTTGCTGCCTCACTCAATGTTAATGTTGCTGTTGTTGCTGCCTCACTCAGTGTTAATGTTGCTGCCTCACTTAGTGTTAATGTTGCTGCCTCACTCAGTGTTAATGTTGCTGCCACACTCAGTGTTAATGTTGTTGTTGCCACACTGTGTTAATGTTGCTGCCTCACTTAGTGTTAATGTTGCTGCCTCACTCAGTGTTAATGTTGCTGCCACACTCAGTGTTAATGTTGCTGTTGTTGTTGCCACACTGTGTTAATGTTGCTGTTGTTGCTGCCTCACTCAGTGTTAATGTTGCTGTTGTTGCTGCCTCACTCAGTGTTAATGTTGCTGTTGTTGCTGCCACACTCAGTGTTAATGTTGCTGTTGTTGCTGCCACGCTCAGTGTTAATGTTGCTGTTGTTGCTGCCACACTCAGTGGTAATGTTGCTGTTGTTGCTGCCTCACTCAGTGTTAATGTTGCTGTTGTTGCTGCCTCACTCAGTGTTACTGTTGCTGTTGTTGTTGCCACACTCAGTGTTAATGTTGCTGTTGTTGCTTCCTCACTCAGTGTTAATGTTGCTGTTGTTGCTGACTCACTCAGTGTTAATGTTGCTGTTGTTGCTGCCACACTCAGTGTTAATGTTGTTGCCTCACTCAGTGTTACTGTTGCTGTTGTTGTTGCCTCACTCAGTGTTAATGTTTCTGTTGTTGCTGCCTCACTCAGTGTTAATGTTGCTGTTGTTGCTGCCTCACTCAGTGTTACTGTTGCTGTTGTTGCTGCCTCACTCGGTGTTAATGTTGCTGTTGTTGCTGCCTCACTCAGTGTTACTGTTGCTGTTGTTGCTGCCTCACTCAGTGTTAATGTTGCTGTTGTTGCTGCCACACTCAGTGTTACTGTTGCTGTTGTTGCTGCCACACTCAGTGTTACTGTTGCTGTTATTGCTGCCATCACTCAGTGTTAATGTTGCTGTTGTTGCTGCCACACTCAGTGTTACTGTTGCTGTTGTTGCTGCCACACTCAGTGTTACTGTTGCTGTTGTTGCTGCCACACTCGGTGTTAATGCTGCTGTTGTTGCTGCCTCACTCAGTGTTACTGTTGCTGTTGTTGCTGCCTCACTCAGTGTTACTGTTGCTGTTGTTGCTGCCACACTCGGTGTTACTGTTGCTGTTGTTGCTGCCACACTTGGTGTTATTGTTGCTGTTGTTGCTGCCACACTCAGTGTTAATGTTGCAGCCTCACTCGGTGTTAATGTTGCTGTTGTTGCTGCCTCACTCAGTGTTAATGTTGCTGTTGTTGCTGCCACACTCAGTGTTAACGTTGCTGCCACACTCAGTGTTAATGTTGCTGTTGTTGTTGCCTCACTCAGTGTTAATGTTGCTTTTGTTGCTGCCACACTCAGTGTTAATGTTGCTGTTGTTGCTGCCACACTCAGTGTTAATGTTGCTGTTGTTGCTGTCTCACTCAGTGTTAATGTTGCTGTTGTTGCTGCCTCACTCAGTGTTAATGTTGCTGTTGTTGCTGCCTCACTCAGTGTTAATGTTGCTGTTGTTGCTGCCACACTCAGTGTTAATGTTGCTGTTGGTGCTGCCACGCTCAGTGTTAATGTTGCTGTTGTTGCTGCCACACTCAGTGTTAATGTTGCTGTTGTTGCTGCCTCACTCAGTGTTAATGTTGCTGTTGTTGCTGCCTCACTCAGTGTTACTGTTGCTGTTGTTGTTGCCACACTCAGTGTTAATGTTGCTGTTGTTGCTTCCTCACTCAGTGTTAATGTTGCTGTTGTTGCTGACTCACTCAGTGTTAATGTTGCTGTTGTTGCTGCCACACTCAGTGTTAATGTTGTTGCCTCACTCAGTGTTACTGTTGCTGTTGTTGTTGCCTCACTCAGTGTTAATGTTTCTGTTGTTGCTGCCTCACTCAGTGTTAATGTTGCTGTTGTTGCTGCCTCACTCAGTGTTACTGTTGCTGTTGTTGCTGCCTCACTCGGTGTTAATGTTGCTGTTGTTGCTGCATCACTCAGTGTTACTGTTGCTGTTGTTGCTGCCTCACTCAGTGTTAATGTTGCTGATGTCGCTGCCACACTCAGTGTTACTGTTGCTGTTGTTGCTGCCACACTCAGTGTTACTGTTGCTGTTATTGCTGCCTCACTCCGTGTTAATGTTGCTGTTGTTGCTGCCACACTCAGTGTTACTGTTGCTGTTGTTGCTGCCACACTCGGTGTTAATGCTGCTGTTGTTGCTGCCTCACTCAGTGTTACTGTTGCTGTTGTTGCTGCCTCACTCAGTGTTACTGTTGCTGTTGTTGCTGCCTCACTCAGTGTTAATGTTGCTGTTGTTGCTGCCTCACTCAGTGTTAATGTTGCTGCCTGACTCAGTGTTACTGTTGCTGTTGTTGCTGCCACACTCAGTGTTACTGTTGCTGTTGTTCCTGCCTCATTCAGTGTTAATGTTGCTGTTGTTGCTGCAACACTCGGTTTTACTGTTGCTGTTGTTGCTCCCACACTTGGTGTTACTGTTGCTGTTGTTGCTGCCACACTCAGTGTTAATGTTGCTGCCTCAACCGGTGTTAATGTTGCTGTTGTTGCTGCCTCACTCAGTGTTAATGTTGCTGTTGTTGGTGCCTCACTCAGTGTTAATCTTGCTGTTGTTGTTGCCTCACTCAGTGTTAATGTTGCTGTTGTTGGTGCCTCACACAGTGTTAATGTTGCTGCCACACTCAGTGTTACTGTTGCTGTTGTTGCTGCCTCACTCAGTGTTACTGTTGCTATTGTTGCTGCCTCAATCCGTGTTAATGTTGCTGCCTCACTCAGTGTTACTGTTGCTATTGTTGCTGCCTCAATCCGTGTTAATGTTGCTGCCTCACTCAGTGTTAATGTTGCTGCCTCACTCAGTGTTACTGTTGCTGTTGTTGTTGCCTCACTCAGTGTTGATGTTGCTGCCTCACTCAGTTTTAATGTTGCTGTTGTTGGTGCCTCACTCAGTGTTAATGTTGCTGTTGTTGGTGCCTCACTCAGTGTTAATGTTGCTGTTGTTGCTGCCTCGCTCAGTGTTACTGTTGCTGTTGTTGCTGCCATACTCAGTGTTAATCCTGCTGTTGTTGCTGCCACACTCAGTGTCAATGTTGCTGTTGGTGCTGCCACACTCAGTGTTAATGTTGCTGTTGTTGCTGCCACACTCAGTGTTAATCCTGCTGTTGTTGCTGCCACACTCAGTGTTAATCCTGCTGTTGTTGCTGCTGCCACACTCAGTGTTAATGTTGCTGTTGGTGCTGCCACACTCAGTGTTAATGCTGCTGCTGTTGCTGCCTCACTCAGTGTTAATGTTGCTGTTGTTGCTGCCAAACTCAGTGTTAATGCTGCTGTTGTTGCTGCCACACTCGGTGTTAATGTTGCTGTTGTTGCTACCTCACTCAGTGTTAATGTTGCTGTTGGTGCTGCCACACTCAGTGTTAATGCTGCTGTTGTTGCTGCCTCACTCAGTGTTAATGTTGCTGTTGTTGCTGCCTCACTCAGTGTTAATGTTGTTGTTGTTGCTGCCACACTCAGTGTTAATGTTGCTGTTGTTGCTGCCACACTCAGTGTTAATGTTGCTGTTGTTGCTGCCTCACTCAGTGTTAATGTTGCTGCCTCACTCAATGTTAATGTTGCTGTTGTTGCTGCCTCACTCAGTGTTAATGTTGCTGCCTCACTTAGTGTTAATGTTGCTGCCTCACTCAGTGTTAATGTTGCTGCCACACTCAGTGTTAATGTTGTTGTTGCCACACTGTGTTAATGTTGCTGCCTCACTTAGTGTTAATGTTGCTGCCTCACTCAGTGTTAATGTTGCTGCCACACTCAGTGTTAATGTTGCTGTTGTTGTTGCCACACTGTGTTAATGTTGCTGTTGTTGCTGCCTCACTCAGTGTTAATGTTGCTGTTGTTGCTGCCTCACTCAGTGTTAATGTTGCTGTTGTTGCTGCCACACTCAGTGTTAATGTTGCTGTTGTTGCTGCCACGCTCAGTGTTAATGTTGCTGTTGTTGCTGCCACACTCAGTGGTAATGTTGCTGTTGTTGCTGCCTCACTCAGTGTTAATGTTGCTGTTGTTGCTGCCTCACTCAGTGTTACTGTTGCTGTTGTTGTTGCCACACTCAGTGTTAATGTTGCTGTTGTTGCTTCCTCACTCAGTGTTAATTTTGCTGTTGTTGCTTCCTCACTCAGTGTTAATGTTGCTGTTGTTGCTGCCACACTCAGTGTTAATGTTGTTGCCTCACTCAGTGTTACTGTTGCTGTTGTTGTTGCCTCACTCAGTGTTAATGTTTCTGTTGTTGCTGCCTCACTCAGTGTTAATGTTGCTGTTGTTGCTGCCTCACTCAGTGTTACTGTTGCTGTTGTTGCTGCCTCACTCGGTGTTAATGTTGCTGTTGTTGCTGCCTCACTCAGTGTTACTGTTGCTGTTGTTGCTGCCTCACTCAGTGTTAATGTTGCTGTTGTTGCTGCCACACTCAGTGTTACTGTTGCTGTTGTTGCTGCCACACTCAGTGTTACTGTTGCTGTTATTGCTGCCTCACTCAGTGTTAATGTTGCTGTTGTTGCTGCCACACTCAGTGTTACTGTTGCTGTTGTTGCTGCCACACTCAGTGTTACTGTTGCTGTTGTTGCTGCCACACTCGGTGTTAATGCTGCTGTTGTTGCTGCCTCACTCAGTGTTACTGTTGCTGTTGTTGCTGCCTCACTCAGTGTTACTGTTGCTGTTGTTGCTGCCACACTCGGTGTTACTGTTGCTGTTGTTGCTGCCTCACTCGGTGTTAATGTTGCTGTTGTTGCTGCCTCACTCAGTGTTAATGTTGATGTTGTTGGTGCCTCACTCAGTGTTAATCTTGCTGTTGTTGTTGCCTCACTCAGTGTTAATGTTGCTGTTGTTGGTGCCTCACTCAGTGTTAATGTTGCTGTTGTTGCTGCCACACTCAGTGTTACTGTTGCTGTTCTTGCTGCCTCACTCAGTGTTACTGTTGCTGTTGTTGCTGCCTCACTCAGTGTTACTGTTGCTGTTGTTTCTGCGACACTCGGTGTTACTGTTGCTGTTGTTGCTGCCACACTTGGTGTTACTGTTGCTGTTGTTGGTGCCACACTCAGTGTTAATGTTGCTGCCTCACTCGGTGTTAATGTTGCTGTTGTTGGTGCCTCACTCAGTGTTAATCTTGCTGTTGTTGTTGCCTCACTCAGTTTTAATGTTGCTGTTGTTGGTGCCTCACTCAGTGTTAATGTTGCTGTTGTTGCTGCCTCACTCAGTGTTACTGTTGCTGTTGTTGCTGCCTCACTCAGTGTTACTGTTGCTGTTGTTGCTGCCTCACTCAGTGTTAATGTTGCTGCCTCACTCAGTGTTAATGTTGCTGCCTCACTCAGTGTTAATGTTGCTGTTGTTATTGCCTCACTCAGTGTTAATGTTGCTGCCTCACTCAGTGTTACTGTTGCTGTTGTTGCTGCCTCACTCAGTGTTACTGTTGCTTTTGTTGCTGCCACACTTGGTGTTAATGTTGCTGTTGTTGCTGCCTCACTTGGTGTTACTGTTGCTGTTGTTGCTGCCACACTCAGTGTTAATGTTGCTGCCTCACTCGGTGTTAATGTTGCTGTTGTTGCTGCCTCACTCAGTGTTAATGTTGCTGTTGTTGGTGCCTCACTCAGTGTTAATGTTGCTGTTGTTGCTGCCTCACTCAGTGTTAATGTTGCTGCCTCACTCAGTGTTAATGTTGCTGTTGTTGCTGCCTCACTCAGTGTTACTGTTGCTGTTGTTGCTGCCACACTCAGTGTTAATGTTAGTGTTGTTGCTGCCTCACTCAGTGTTACTGTTGCAGTCACACTCAGTGTTACTGTTGCAGCCACACTCAGTGTTAATGTTGCTGCCTCACTCAGTGTTAATGTTGCTGCCTCACTCAGTGTTAATGTTGCTGTTGTTGTTGCCTCACTCAGTGTTAATGTTGCTGTTGTTGGTGCCTCACTCAGTGTTAATGTTGCTGTTGTTGTTGCCTCACTCAGTGTTAATGTTGCTGCCTCACTCAGTGTTAATGTTGTTGGTGCCTCACTCAGTGTTATTGTTGCTGTTGTTGGTGCCTCACTCAGTGTAAATGTTGCTGTTGTTGTTGCCTCACTCAGTGTTAATGTTGCTGCCTCACTCAGTGTTATTGTTGATGTTGTTGCTGCCTCACTCAGTGTTATTGTTGCTGTTGTTGTTGCCTCACTAAGTGTTAATGTTGCTGTTGTTAGTGCCTCACTCAGTGTTAATGTTGCTGTTGTTGGTGCCTCACTCAGTGTTAATGTTGCTGTTGTTGCTGCCTCACTCAGTGTTAATGTTGCTGCCTCACTCAGTGTTAATGTTGCTGTTGTTGCTGCCTCACTCAGTGTTATTGTTGCTGTTGTTGTTGCCTCACTAAGTGTTAATGTTGCTGTTGTTAGTGCCTCACTCAGTGTAAATGTTGCTGTTGTTGGTGCCTCACTCAGTGTTAATGTTGCTGCCTCACTCAGTGTTAATGTTGCTGCCTCACTCAGTGTTAATGTTGCTGCCTCACTCAGTGTTAATGTTGCTGCCTCACTCAGTGTTAATGTTGCTGCCTCACTCAGTGTTAATGTTGCTGTTGTTGTTGCCTCACTCAGTGTTAATGTTGCTGTTGTTGTTGCCTCACTCAGTGTTAATGTTGCTGCCTCACTCAGTGTTAATGTTGCTGCCTCACTCAGTGTTAATGGTGCTGCCACACTCAGTGTTAATGTTGCTGTTGTTGTTGTCTCACTCAGTGTTAATGTTGCTGTTGTTGTTGTCTCACTCAGTGTTAATGTTGCTGCTGCCACACTCAGTGTTAATGTTGCTGTTGTTGTTGCCAAACTCAGTGTTAATGTTGCTGTTGTTGCTGCCACACTCAGTGTTAATGTTGCTGTTGTTGCTGACTCACTCAGTGTTAATGTTGCTGTTGTTGCTGCTACTCTTGGTGTTATTGTTGCTGTTGTTGCTGCCACACTCAGTGTTAATGTTGCTGCCTCACTCGGTGTTAATGTTGCTGTTGTTGGTGCCTCACTCAGTGTTAATGTTGCTGTTGTTGCTGCCACACTCAGTGTTACTGTTGCTGTTGTTGCTGCCTCACTCAGTGTTACTGTTGCTGTTGTTGCTGCCTCACTCAGTGTTACTGTTGCTGTTGTTTCTGCCACACTCGGTGTTACTGTTGCTGTTGTTGCTGCCACACTTGGTGTTACTGTTGCTGTTGTTGGTGCCACACTAAGTGTTAATGTTGCTGCCTCACTCGGTGTTAATGTTGCTGCCTCACTCAATGTTAATGTTGCTGTTGTTGCTGCCTCACTCAGTGTTAATGTTGCTGCCTCACTAAGTGTTAATGTTGCTGCCTCAATCAGTGTTAATGTTGCTGCCTCACTCAGAGATAATGTTGCTGTTGTTGCTGCCACACTGTGTTAATGTTGCTGCCACACTCAGTGTTAATGTTGCTGTTGTTGTTGTCTCACTCAGTGTTAATGTTGCTGTTGTTGCTGCCACACTCAGTGTTAATGTTGCTGTTGTTGCTGCCTCACTCAGTGTTAATGTTGCTGCCTCACTCAGTGTTAATGTTGCTGCCTCACTCAGAGATAATGTTGCTGTTGTTGCTGCCACACTGTGTTAATGTTGCTGTTGTTGCTGCCACACTCAGTGTTAATGGTGCTGCCACACTCAGTGTTAATGTTGCTGTTGTTGTTGTCTCACTCAGTGTTAATGTTGCTGTTGTTGTTGTCTCACTCAGTGTTAATGTTGCTGTTGTTGTTGTCTCACTCAGTGTTAATGTTGCTGTTGTTGTTGTCTCACTCAGTGTTAATGTTGCTGCTGCCACACTCAGTGTTAATGTTGCTGTTCTTGTTGCCTCACTCAGTGTTATTGTTGCTGTTGTTGTTGCCTCACTAAGTGTTAATGTTGCTGTTGATAGTGCCTCACTCAGTGTTAATGTTGCAGTTGTTGGTGCCTCACTCAGTGTTAATGTTGCTGCCTCACTCAGTGTTAATGTTGCTGCCTCACTCAGTGTTAATGTTGCTGCCTCACTCAGTGTTAATGTTGCTGTTGTTGTTGCCTCACTCAGTGTTAATGTTGCTGTTGTTGTTGCCTCACTCAGTGTTAATGTTGCTGCCTCACTCAGTGTTAATGTTGCTGCCTCACTCAGTGTTAATGGTGCTGCCACACTCAGTGTTAATGTTGCTGTTGTTGTTGTCTCACTCAGTGTTAATGTTGCTGTTGTTGTTGTCTCACTCAGTGTTAATGTTGCTGCTGCCACACTCAGTGTTAATGTTGCTGTTGTTGTTGCCAGACTCAGTGTTAATGTTGCTGTTGTTGCTGCCACACTCAGTGTTAATGTTGCTGTTGTTGCTGACTCACTCAGTGTTAATGTTGCTGTTGTTGCTGCCACTCTTGGTGTTATTGTTGCTGTTGTTGCTGCCACACTCAGTGTTAATGTTGCTGCCTCTCTCGGTGTTAATGTTGCTGTTGTTGCTGCCTCACTCAGTGTTAATGTTGATGTTGTTGGTGCCTCACTCAGTGTTAATCTTGCTGTTGTTGTTGCCTCACTCAGTGTTATTGTTGCTGTTGTTGGTGCCTCACTCAGTGTTAATGTTGCTGTTGTTGCTGCCACACTCAGTGTTACTGTTGCTGTTGTTGCTGCCTCACTCAGTGTTACTGTTGCTGTTGTTGCTGCCTCACTCAGTGTTACTGTTGCGGTTGTTTCTGCCACACTCGGTGTTACTGTTGCTGTTGTTGCTGCCACACTTGGTGTTACTGTTGCTGTTGTTGGTGCCACACTCAGTGTTAATGTTGCTGCCTCACTCGGTGTTAATGTTGCTGCCTCACTCAATGTTAATGTTGCTGTTGTTGCTGCCTCACTCAGTGTTAATGTTGCTGCCTCACTAAGTGTTAATGTTGCTGCCTCACTCAGTGTTAATGTTGCTGCCTCACTCAGAGATAATGTTGCTGTTGTTGCTGCCACACTGTGTTAATGTTGCTGCCACACTCAGTGTTAATGTTGCTGTTGTTGTTGTCTCACTCAGTGTTAATGTTGCTGTTGTTGCTGCCACACTCAGTGTTAATATTGCTGTTGTTGCTGCCTCACTCAGTGTTAATGTTGCTGCCTCACTCAGTGTTAATGTTGCTGCCTCACTCAGAGATAATGTTGCTGTTGTTGCTGCCACACTGTGTTAATGTTGCTGTTGTTGCTGCCACACTCAGTGTTAATGGTGCTGCCACACTCAGTGTTAATGTTGCTGTTGTTGTTGTCTCACTCAGTGTTAATGTTGCTGTTCTTGTTGTCTCACTCAGTGTTAATGTTGCTGTTGTTGTTGTCTCACTCAGTGTTAATGTTGCTGCTGCCACACACAGTGTTAATGTTGCTGTTGTTGTTGCCAGACTCAGTGTTAATGTTGCTGTTGTTGCTGCCACACACAGTGTTAATGTTGCTGCCACACTCAGTGTTAATGTTGCTGTTGTTGCTGCCACACTCAGTGTTAATGTTGCTGTTGTTGCTGCCACACTCAGTGTTAATGTTGCTGTTGTTGCTGCCTCACTCAGTTTTAATGTTGCTGTTGTTGCTGCCTCACTCAGTGTTAATGTTGCTGTTGTTGCTGCCACGCTCAGTGATAATGTTGCTGTTGTTGCTGCCACACTCAGTGTTAATGTTGCTGTTGTTGCTGCCACACTCAATATTAATGTTGCTGTTGTTGCTGCCTCACTCAGTGTTACTGTTGCTGTTGTTGTTGCCACACTCAGTGTTAATGTTGCTGTTGTTGCTGCCTCACTCAGTGTTAATGTTGCTGTTGTTGCGGCCACACTCAGTGTTAATGTTGTTGCCTCACTCAGTGTTACTGTTGCTGTTGTTGTTGCCTCACTCAGTGTTAATGTTTCTGTTGTTGCTGCCTCACTCAGTGTTAATGTTGCTGTTGTTGTTGCCACACTCAGTGTTAAAGTTGCTGTTGTTGCTGCCACACTCAGTGTTAATGTTGCTGTTGTTGCTGCCTCACTCAGTGTTAATGTTGCTGCCACACTCAGTGTTAATGTTGTTGTTGTTGCTGCCACACTCAGTGTTACTGTTGCTGTTGTTGCTGCCTCACTCAGTGTTACTGTTGCTGTTGTTGCTGCCACACTCAGTGTTACTGTTGCTGTTGTTGCTGCCTCACTCAGTGTTGATGTTGCTGTTGTTGCTGCAACACTCGGTGTTACTGTTGCTGTTGTTGCTCCCACACTTGGTGTTACTGTTGCTGTTGTTGCAGCCACACTCAGTGTTAATGTTGCTGCCTCAACCGGTGTTAATGTTGCTGTTGTTGCTGCCTCACTCAGTGTTAATGTTGTTGTTGTTGGTGCCTCACTCAGTGTTAATCTTGCTGTTGTTGTTGCCTCACTCAGTGTTAATGTTGTTGTTGTTGGTGCCTCACACAGTGTTAATGTTGCTGCCACACTCAGTGTTACTGTTGCTGTTGTTGCTGCCTCACTCAGTGTTACTGTTGCTATTGTTGCTGCCTCACTCCGTGTTAATGTTGCTGCCTCACTCAGTGTTAATGTTGCTGCCTCACTCAGTGTTAATGTTGATGTTGTTGTTGCCTCACTCAGTGTTGATGTTGCTGCCTCACTCAGTGTTAATGTTGCTGTTGTTGGTGCCTCACTCAGTGTTAATGTTGCTGTTGTTGGTGCCTCACTCAGTGTTAATGTTGCTGTTGTTGCTGCCTCACTCAGTGTTACTGTTGCTGTTGTTGCTGCCACACTCAGTGTTAATCCTGCTGTTGTTGCTGCCACACTCAGTGTCAATGTTGCTGTTGGTGCTGCCACACTCAGTGTTAATGTTGCTGTTGTTGCTGCCACACTCAGTGTTAATGTTGCTGTTGTTGCTGCCACACTCAGTGTTAATCCTGCTGTTGTTGCTGCCACACTCAGTGTTAATGTTGCTGTTGGTGCTGCCTCAATCAGTGTTAATGCTGCTGCTGTTGCTGCCTCACTCAGTGTTAATGTTGCTGTTGTTGCTTCCAAACTCAGTGTTAATGCTGCTGTTGTTGCTGCCACACTCGGTGTTAATGTTGCTGTTGTTGCTGCCTCACTCAGTGTTAATGTTGCTGTTGGTGCTGCCACACTCAGTGTTAATGCTGCTGTTGTTGCTGCCTCACTCAGTGTTAATGTTGCTGTTGTTGCTGCCTCACTCAGTGTTAATGTTGTTGTTGTTGCTGCCACACTCAGTGTTAATGTTGCTGTTGTTGCTGCCACACTCAGTGTTAATGTTGCTGTTGTTGCTGCCTCACTCAGTGTTAATGTTGCTGCCTCACTCAATGTTAATGTTGCTGTTGTTGCTGCCTCACTCAGTGTTAATGTTGCTGCCTCACTTAGTGTTAATGTTGCTGCCTCACTCAGTGTTAATGTTGCTGCCACACTCAGTGTTAATGTTGCTGTTGTTGTTGCCACACTGTGTTAATGTTGCTGCCACACTCAGTGTTAATGTTGCTGCCACACTCAGAGATAATGTTGCTGTTGTTGCTGCCACACTGTGTTAATGTTGCTGCCACACTCAGTGTTAATGTTGCTGTTGTTGCTGCCACACTCAGTGTAAATGTTGCTGCCACACTCAGTGTTAATGTTGCTATTGTTGTTGTCTCACTCAGTGTTAATGTTGCTGTTGTTGCTGCCACACTCAGTGTTAATGTTGCTGTTGTTGTTGCCAGACTCAGTGTTAATGTTGCTGTTGTTGCTGCCACACTCAGTGCTAATGTTGCTGCCACACTCAGTGTTAATGTTGCTGTTGTTGTTGCCTCACTCAGTGTTAATGTTGCTGTTGTTGCTGCCACACTCAGTGTTAATGTTGCTGTTGTTGCTGCCACACTCAGTGTTAATGTTGCTGTTGTTGCGTTCTCACTCAGTGTTAATGTTGCTGTTGTTGCTGCCTCACTCAGTGTTAATGTTGCTGTTGTTGCTGCCTCACTCAGTGTTAATGTTGCTGTTGTTGCTGCCACACTCAGTGTTAATGTTGCTGTTGTTGCTGCCACGCTCAGTGTTAATGTTGCTGTTGTTGCTGCCACACTCAGTGTTAATGCTGCTGTTGTTGCTGCCTCACTCAGTGTTAATGTTGCTGTTGTTGCTGCCTCACTCAGTGTTACTGTTGCTGTTGTTGTTGCCACACTCAGTGTTAATGTTGCTGTTGTTGCTTCCTCACTCAGTGTTAATGTTGCTGTTGTTGCTGACTCACTCAGTGTTAATGTTGCTGTTGTTGCTGCCACACTCAGTGTTAATGTTGTTGCCTCACTCAGTGTTACTGTTGCTGTTGTTGTTGCCTCACTCAGTGTTAATGTTTCTGTTGTTGCTGCCTCACTCAGTGTTAATGTTGCTGTTGTTGCTGCCTCACTCAGTGTTACTGTTGCTGTTGTTGCTGCCTCACTCGGTGTTAATGTTGCTGTTGTTGCTGCCTCACTCAGTGTTACTGTTGCTGTTGTTGCTGCCTCACTCAGTGTTAATGTTGCTGTTGTTGCTGCCACACTCAGTGTTACTGTTGCTGTTGTTGCTGCCACACTCAGTGTTATTGTTGCTGTTGTTGCTGCCACACTCGGTGTTAATGCTGCTGTTGTTGCTGCCTCACTCAGTGTTACTGCTGCTGTTGTTGCTGCCTCACTCAGTGTTACTGTTGCTGTTGTTGCTGCCACACTCGGTGTTACTGTTGCTGTTGTTGCTGCCACACTTGGTGTTATTGTTGCTGTTGTTGCTGCCACACTCAGTGTTAATGTTGCAGCCTCACTCGGTGTTAATGTTGCTGTTGTTGCTGCCACACTGTGTTAATGTTGCTGCCACACTCAGTGTTAATGTTGCTGTTGTTGTTGTCTCACTCAGTGTTAATGTTGCTGTTGTTGCTGCCACACTCAGTGTTAATGTTGCTGTTGTTGCTGCCACACTCAGTGTTAATGTTGCTGTTGTTGCTGTCTCACTCAGTGTTAATGTTGCTGTTGTTGCTGCCCCACTCAGTGTTAATGTTGCTGTTGTTGCTGCCTCACTCAGTGTTAATGTTGCTGTTGTTGCTGCCACACTCAGTGTTAATGTTGCTGTTGTTGCTGCCACGCTCAGTGTTAATGTTGCTGTTGTTGCTGCCACACTCAGTGTTAATGTTGCTGTTGTTGCTGCCTCACTCAGTGTTAATGTTGCTGTTGTTGCTGCCTCACTCAGTGTTACTGTTGCTGTTGTTGTTGCCACACTCAGTGTTAATGTTGCTGTTGTTGCTTCCTCACTCAGTGTTAATGTTGCTGTTGTTGCTGACTCACTCAGTGTTAATGTTGCTGTTGTTGCTGCCACACTCAGTGTTAATGTTGTTGCCTCACTCAGTGTTACTGTTGCTGTTGTTGTTGCCTCACTCAGTGTTAATGTTTCTGTTGTTGCTGCCTCACTCAGTGTTAATGTTGCTGTTGTTGCTGCCTCACTCAGTGTTACTGTTGCTGTTGTTGCTGCCTCACTCGGTGTTAATGTTGCTGTTGTTGCTGCCTCACTCAGTGTTACTGTTGCTGTTGTTGCTGCCTCACTCAGTGTTAATGTTGCTGTTGTTGCTGCCACACTCAGTGTTACTGTTGCTGTTGTTGCTGCCACACTCAGTGTTACGGTTGCTGTTATTGCTGCCTCACTCAGTGTTAATGTTGCTGTTGTTGCTGCCACACTCAGTGTTACTGTTGCTGTTGTTGCTGCCACATTCAGTGTTATTGTTGCTGTTGTTGCTGCCACACTCGGTGTTAATGCTGCTGTTGTTGCTGCCTCACTCAGTGTTACTGCTGCTGTTGTTGCTGCCTCACTCAGTGTTACTGTTGCTGTTGTTGCTGCCACACTCGGTGTTACTGTTGCTGTTGTTGCTGCCACACTTGGTGTTATTGTTGCTGTTGTTGCTGCCACACTCAGTGTTAATGTTGCAGCCTCACTCGGTGTTAATGTTGCTGTTGTTGCTGCCACACTGTGTTAATGTTGCTGCCACACTCAGTGTTAATGTTGCTGTTGTTGTTGTCTCACTCAGTGTTAATGTTGCTGTTGTTGCTGCCACACTCAGTGTTAATGTTGCTGTTGTTGCTGCCTCACTCAGTGTTAATGTTGCTGCCTCACTCAGTGTTAATGTTGCTGCCTCACTCAGAGATAATGTTGCTGTTGTTGCTGCCACACTGTGTTAATGTTGCTGTTGTTGCTGCCACACTCAGTGTTAATGGTGCTGCCACACTCAGTGTTAATGTTGCTGTTGTTGTTGTCTCACTCAGTGTTAATGTTGCTGTTTTTGTTGTCTCACTCAGTGTTAATGTTGCTGTTGTTGTTGTCTCACTCAGTGTTAATGTTGCTGCTGCCACACTCAGTGTTAATGTTGCTGTTGTTGTGGCCTCACTCAGTGTTATTGTTGCTGTTGTTGTTGCCTCACTAAGTGTTAATGTTGCTGTTGATAGTGCCTCACTCAGTGTTAATGTTGCAGTTGTTGGTGCCTCACTCAGTGTTAATGTTGCTGCCTCACTCAGTGTTAATGTTGCTGCCTCACTCAGTGTTAATGTTGCTGTTGTTGTTGCCTCACTCAGTGTTAATGTTGCTGTTGTTGTTGCCTCACTCAGTGTTAATGTTGCTGCCTCACTCAGTGTTAATGTTGCTGCCTCACTCAGTGTTAATGGTGCTGCCACACTCAGTGTTAATGTTGCTGCCTCACTCAGTGTTAATGTTGCTGCCTCACTCAGTGTTAATGTTGCTGCCTCACTCAGTGTTAATGGTGCTGCCACACTCAGTGTTAATGGTGCTGCCACACTCAGTGTTAATGTTGCTGTTGTTGTTGCCTCACTCAGTGTTAATGTTGCTGCCTCACTCAGTGTTAATGTTGCTGCCTCACTCAGTGTTAATGGTGCTGCCACACTCAGTGTTAATGGTGCTGCCTCACTCAGTGTTAATGTTGCTGCCTCACTCAGTGTTAATGTTGCTGCCTCACTCAGTGTTAATGTTGCTGCCTCACTCAGTGTTAATGTTGCTGCCACACTCAGTGTTAATGTTGCTGTTGTTGTTGTCTCACTCAGTGTTAATGTTGCTGTTGTTGTTGTCTCACTCAGTGTTAATGTTGCTGCTGCCACACTCAGTGTTAATGTTGCTGTTGTTGTTGCCAGACTCAGTGTTAATGTTGCTGTTGTTGCTGCCACACTCAGTGTTAATGTTGCTGTTGTTGCTGACTCACTCAGTGTTAATGTTGCTGTTGTTGCTGCCACTCTTGGTGTTATTGTTGCTGTTGTTGCTGCCACACTCAGTGTTAATGTTGCTGCCTCACTCGGTGTTAATGTTGCTGTTGTTGCTGCCTCACTCAGTGTTAATGTTGATGTTGTTGGTGCCTCACTCAGTGTTAATCTTGCTGTTGTTGTTGCCTCACTCAGTGTTATTGTTGCTGTTGTTGGTGCCTCACTCAGTGTTAATGTTGCTGTTGTTGCTGCCACACTCAGTGTTACTGTTGCTGTTGTTGCTGCCTCACTCAGTGTTACTGTTGCTGTTGTTGCTGCCTCACTCAGTGTTACTGTTGCTGTTGTTTCTGCCACACTCGGTGTTACTGTTGCTGTTGTTGCTGCCACACTTGGTGTTACTGTTGCTGTTGTTGGTGCCACACTCAGTGTTAATGTTGCTGCCTCACTCGGTGTTAATGTTGCTGCCTCACTCAATGTTAATGTTGCTGTTGTTGCTGCCACACTGTGTTAATGTTGCTGCCACACTCAGTGTTAATGTTGCTGTTGTTGTTGTCTCACTCAGTGTTAATGTTGCTGTTGTTGCTGCCACACTCAGTGTTAATATTGCTGTTGTTGCTGCCTCACTCAGTGTTAATGTTGCTGCCTCACTCAGTGTTAATGTTGCTGCCTCACTCAGAGATAATGTTGCTGTTGTTGCTGCCACACTGTGTTAATGTTGCTGTTGTTGCTGCCACACTCAGTGTTAATGGTGCTGCCACACTCAGTGTTAATGTTGCTGTTGTTGTTGTCTCACTCAGTGTTAATGTTGCTGTTCTTGTTGTCTCACTCAGTGTTAATGTTGCTGTTGTTGTTGTCTCACTCAGTGTTAATGTTGCTGCTGCCACACTCACTGTTAATGTTGCTGTTGTTGTTGCCAGACTCAGTGTTAATGTTGCTGTTGTTGCTGCCACACACAGTGTTAATGTTGCTGCCACACTCAGTGTTAATGTTGCTGTTGTTGCTGCCACACTCAGTGTTAATGTTGCTGTTGTTGCTGCCACACTCAGTGTTAATGTTGCTGTTGTTGCTGCCTCACTCAGTTTTAATGTTGCTGTTGTTGCTGCCTCACTCAGTGCTAATGTTGCTGTTGTTGCTGCCACGCTCAGTGTTAATGTTGCTGTTGTTGCTGCCACACTCAGTGTTAATGTTGCTGTTGTTGCTGCCACACTCAATATTAATGTTGCTGTTGTTGCTGCCTCACTCAGTGTTACTGTTGCTGTTGTTGTTGCCACACTCAGTGTTAATGTTGCTGTTGTTGCTGCCTCACTCAGTGTTAATGTTGCTGTTGTTGCGGCCACACTCAGTGTTAATGTTGTTGCCTCACTCAGTGTTACTGTTGCTGTTGTTGTTGCCTCACTCAGTGTTAATGTTTCTGTTGTTGCTGCCTCACTCAGTGTTAATGTTGCTGTTGTTGTTGCCACACTCAGTGTTAAAGTTGCTGTTGTTGCTGCCACACTCAGTGTTAATGTTGCTGTTGTTGCTGCCTCACTCAGTGTTAATGTTGCTGCCACACTCAGTGTTAATGTTGTTGTTGTTGCTGCCACACTCAGTGTTACTGTTGCTGTTGTTGCTGCCTCACTCAGTGTTACTGTTGCTGTTGTTGCTACCACACTCAGTGTTACTGTTGCTGTTGTTGCTGCCTCACTCAGTGTTGATGTTGCTGTTGTTGCTGCAACACTCGGTGTTACTGTTGCTGTTGTTGCTCCCACACTTGGTGTTACTGTTGCTGTTGTTGCTGCCACACTCAGTGTTAATGTTGCTGCCTCAACCGGCGTTAATGTTGCTGTTGTTGCTGCCTCACTCAGTGTTAATGTTGTTGTTGTTGGTGCCTCACTCAGTGTTAATCTTGCTGTTGTTGTTGCCTCACTCAGTGTTAATGTTGTTGTTGTTGGTGCCTCACACAGTGTTAATGTTGCTGCCACACTCAGTGTTACTGTTGCTGTTGTTGCTGCCTCACTCAGTGTTACTGTTGCTATTGTTGCTGCCTCACTCCGTGTTAATGTTGCTGCCTCACTCAGTGTTAATGTTGCTGCCTCACTCAGTGTTAATGTTGCTGTTGTTGTTGCCTCACTCAGTGTTGATGTTGCTGCCTCACTCAGTGTTAATGTTGCTGTTGTTGGTGCCTCACTCAGTGTTAATGTTGCTGTTGTTGGTGCCTCACTCAGTGTTAATGTTGCTGTTGTTGCTGCCTCACTCAGTGTTACTGTTGCTGTTGTTGTTGTCTCACTCAGTGTTAATGTTGCTGCTGCCACACTCACTGTTAATGTTGCTGTTGTTGTTGCCAGACTCATGTGTTAATGTTGCTGTTGTTGCTGCCACACACAGTGTTAATGTTGCTGCCACACTCAGTGTTAATGTTGCTGTTGTTGCTGCCACACTCAGTGTTAATGTTGCTGTTGTTGCTGCCACACTCAGTGTTAATGTTGCTGTTGTTGCTGCCTCACTCAGTTTTAATGTTGCTGTTGTTGCTGCCTCACTCAGTGTTAATGTTGCTGTTGTTGCTGCCACGCTCAGTGTTAATGTTGCTGTTGTTGCTGCCACACTCAGTGTTAATGTTGCTGTTGTTGCTGCCACACTCAATATTAATGTTGCTGTTGTTGCTGCCTCACTCAGTGTTACTGTTGCTGTTGTTGTTGCCACACTCAGTGTTAATGTTGCTGTTGTTGCTGCCTCACTCAGTGTTAATGTTGCTGTTGTTGCGGCCACACTCAGTGTTAATGTTGTTACCTCACTCAGTGTTACTGTTGCTGTTGTTGTTGCCTCACTCAGTGTTAATGTTTCTGTTGTTGCTGCCTCACTCAGTGTTAATGTTGCTGTTGTTGTTGCCACACTCAGTGTTAAAGTTGCTGTTGTTGCTGCCACACTCAGTGTTAATGTTGCTGTTGTTGCTGCCTCACTCAGTGTTAATGTTGCTGCCACACTCAGTGTTAATGTTGTTGTTGTTGCTGCCACACTCAGTGTTACTGTTGCTGTTGTTGCTGCCTCACTCAGTGTTACTGTTGCTGTTGTTGCTACCACACTCAGTGTTACTGTTTCTGTTGTTGCTGCCTCACTCAGTGTTGATGTTGCTGTTGTTGCTGCAACACTCGGTGTTACTGTTGCTGTTGTTGCTCCCACACTTGGTGTTACTGTTGCTGTTGTTGCTGCCACACTCAGTGTTAATGTTGCTGCCTCAACCGGCGTTAATGTTGCTGTTGTTGCTGCCTCACTCAGTGTTAATGTTGTTGTTGTTGGTGCCTCACTCAGTGTTAATCTTGCTGTTGTTGTTGCCTCACTCAGTGTTAATGTTGTTGTTGTTGGTGCCTCACACAGTGTTAATGTTGCTGCCACACTCAGTGTTACTGTTGCTGTTGTTGCTGCCTCACTCAGTGTTACTGTTGCTATTGTTGCTGCCTCACTCCGTGTTAATGTTGCTGCCTCACTCAGTGTTAATGTTGCTGCCTCACTCAGTGTTAATGTTGCTGTTGTTGTTGCCTCACTCAGTGTTGATGTTGCTGCCTCACTCAGTGTTAATGTTGCTGTTGTTGGTGCCTCACTCAGTGTTAATGTTGCTGTTGTTGGTGCCTCACTCAGTGTTAATGTTGCTGTTGTTGCTGCCTCACTCAGTGTTACTGTTGCTGTTGTTGCTGCCACACTCAGTGTTAATCCTGCTGTTGTTGCTGCCACACTCAGTGTCAATGTTGCTGTTGGTGCTGCCACACTCAGTGTTAATGTTGCTGTTGTTGCTGCCACACTCAGTGTTAATGTTGCTGTTGTTGCTGCCACACTCAGTGTTAATCCTGCTGTTGATGCTGCCACACTCAGTGTTAATGTTGCTGTTGGTGCTGCCTCAATCAGTGTTAATGCTGCTGCTGTTGCTGCCTCACTCAGTGTTAATGTTGCTGTTGTTGCTTCCAAACTCAGTGTTAATGCTGCTGTTGTTGCTGCCACACTCGGTGTTAATGTTGCTGTTGTTGCTGCCTCACTCGGTGTTAATGTTGCTGTTGTTGCTGCCTCACTCAGTGTTAATGTTGCTGTTGGTGCTGCCACACTCAGTGTTAATGCTACTGTTGTTGCTGCCTCACTCAGTGTTAATGTTGCTGTTGTTGCTGCCTCACTCAGTGTTAATGTTGTTGTTGTTGCTGCCACACTCAGTGTTAATGTTGCTGTTGTTGCTGCCACACTCAGTGTTAATGTTGCTGTTGTTGCTGCCTCACTCAGTGTTAATGTTGCTGCCTCACTCAATGTTAATGTTGCTGTTGTTGCTGCCTCACTCAGTGTTAATGTTGCTGCCTCACTTAGTGTTAATGTTGCTGCCTCACTCAGTGTTAATGTTGCTGCCACACTCAGTGTTAATGTTGCTGTTGTTGTTGCCACACTGTGTTAATGTTGCTGCCACACTCAGTGTTAATGTTGCTGCCACACTCAGAGATAATGTTGCTGTTGTTGCTGCCACACTGTGTTAATATTGCTGCCACACTCAGTGTTAATGTTGCTGTTGTTGCTGCCACACTCAGTGTAAATGTTGCTGCCACACTCAGTGTTAATGTTGCTATTGTTGTTGTCTCACTCAGTGTTAATGTTGCTGTTGTTGCTGCCACACTCAGTGTTAATGTTGCTGTTGTTGTTGCCAGACTCAGTGTTAATGTTGCTGTTGTTGCTGCCACACTCAGTGTTAATGTTGCTGCCACACTCAGTGTTAATGTTGCTGTTGTTGTTGCCTCACTCAGTGTTAATGTTGCTGTTGTTGCTGCCACACTCAGTGTTAATGTTGCTGTTGTTGCTGCCACACTCAGTGTTAATGTTGCTGTTGTTGCTGTCTCACTCAGTGTTAATGTTGCTGTTGTTGCTGCCTCACTCAGTGTTAATGTTGCTGTTGTTGCTGCCTCACTCAGTGTTAATGTTGCTGTTGTTGCTGCCACACTCAGTGTTAATGTTGCTGTTGTTGCTGCCACGCTCAGTGTTAATGTTGCTGTTGTTGCTGCCACACTCAGTGTTAATGTTGCTGTTGTTGCTGCCTCACTCAGTGTTAATGTTGCTGTTGTTGCTGCCTCACTCAGTGTTACTGTTGCTGTTGTTGTTGCCACACTCAGTGTTAATGTTGCTGATGTTGCTTCTTCACTCAGTGTTAATGTTGCTGTTGTTGCTGACTCACTCAGTGTTAATGTTGCTGTTGTTGCTGCCACACTCAGTGTTAATGTTGTTGCCTCACTCAGTGTTACTGTTGCTGTTGTTGTTGCCTCACTCAGTGTTAATGTTTCTGTTGTTGCTGCCTCACTCAGTGTTAATGTTGCTGTTGTTGCTGCCTCACTCAGTGTTACTGTTGCTGTTGTTGCTGCCTCACTCGGTGTTAATGTTGCTGTTGTTGCTGCCTCACTCAGTGTTACTGTTGCTGTTGTTGCTGCCTCACTCAGTGTTAATGTTGCTGTTGTTGCTGCCACACTCAGTGTTACTGTTGCTGTTGTTGCTGCCACACTCAGTGTTACGGTTGCTGTTATTGCTGCCTCACTCAGTGTTAATGTTGCTGTTGTTGCTGCCACACTCAGTGTTACTGTTGCTGTTGTTGCTGCCACACTCAGTGTTACTGTTGCTGTTGTTGCTGCCACACTCGGTGTTAATGCTGCTGTTGTTGCTGCCTCACTCAGTGTTACTGCTGCTGTTGTTGCTGCCTCACTCAGTGTTACTGTTGCTGTTGTTGCTGCCACACTCGGTGTTACTGTTGCTGTTGTTGCTGCCACACTTGGTGTTATTGTTGCTGTTGTTGCTGCCACACTCAGTGTTAATGTTGCAGCCTCACTCGGTGTTAATGTTGCTGTTGTTGCTGCCTCACTCAGTGTTAATGTTGATGTTGTTGGTGCCTCACTCAGTGTTAATCTTGCTGTTGTTGTTGCCTCACTCAGTGTTAATGTTGCTGTTGTTGGTGCCTCACTCAGTGTTAATGTTGCTGTTGTTGCTGCCACACTCAGTGTTACTGTTGCTGTTGTTGCTGCCTCACTCAGTGTTACTGTTGCTGTTGTTGTTGCCTCACTCAGCGTTACTGTTGCTGTTGTTTCTGCCACACTCGGTGTTACTGTTGCTGTTGTTGCTGCCACACTTGGTGTTACTGTTGCTGTTGTTGGTGCCACACTCAGTGTTAATGTTGCTGCCTCACTCGGTGTTAATGTTGCTGTTGTTGGTGCCTCACTCAGTGTTAATCTTGCTGTTGTTGTTGCCTCACTCAGTGTTAATGTTGCTGTTGTTGGTGCCTCACTCAGTGTTAATGTTGCTGTTGTTGCTGCCACACTCAGTGTTACTGTTGCTGTTGTTGCTGCCTCACTCAGTGTTACTGTTGCTGTTGTTGCTGCCTCACTCAGTGTTAATGTTGCTGCCTCACTCAGTGTTAATGTTGCTGCCTCACTCAGTTTTAATGTTGCTGTTGTTATTGCCTCACTCAGTGTTAATGTTGCTGCCTCACTCAGTGTTAATATTGCTGTTGTTGCTGCCTCACTCAGTGTTACTGTTGCTGTTGTTGCTGCCTCACTCAGTGTTACTGTTGTTTTTGTTGCTGCCACACTTGGTGTTAATGTTGCTGTTGTTGCTGCCTCACTTGGTGTTACTGTTGCTGTTGTTGCTGCCAAACTCAGTGATAATGTTGCTGCCTCACTCGGTGTTAATGTTGCTGTTGTTGCTGCCTCACTCAGTGTTAATGTTGCTGTTGTTGGTGCCTCACTCAGTGTTAATGTTGCTGTTGTTGCTGCCTCACTCAGTGTTAATGTTGCTGCCTCACTCAGTGTTAATGTTGCTGCCTCACTCAGTGTTAATGTTGCTGCCTCACTCAGTGTTAATGTTGCTGTTGTTGCTGCCTCACTCAGTGTTACTGTTGCTGTTGTTGCTGCCACATTCAGTGTTAATGTTAGTGTTGTTGCTGCCTCATTCAGTGTTACTGTTGCAGCCACACTCAGTGTTACTGTTGCAGCCACACTCAGTGTTTATGTTTCTGCCTCACTCAGTGTTAATGTTGCTGCCTCACTCAGTGTTAATGTTGCTGTTGTTGTTGCCTCACTCAGTGTTATTGTTGCTGTTGTTGGTGCCTCACTCAGTGTTAATGTTGCTGTTGTTGTCGCCTCACTCAGTGTTAATGTTGCTGCCTCACTCAGTGTTATTGTTGCTGTTGTTGCTGCCTCACTCAGTGTTATTGTTGCTGTTGTTGTTGCCTCACTAAGTGTTAATGTTGCTGTTGTTAGTGCCTCACTCAGTGTTAATGTTGCTGTTGTTGGTGCCTCACTCAGTGTTAATGTTGCTGTTGTTGCTGCCTCACTCAGTGTTAATGTTGCTGTTGTCGCGGCCTCACTCAGTGTTTTTGTTGCTGTTGTTGTTGCCTCACTAAGTGTTAATGTTGCTGTTGTTAGTGCCTCACTCAGTGATAATGTTGCTGTTGTTGGTGCCTCACTCAGTGTTAATGTTGCTGTTGTTGCTGCCTCACTCAGTGTTACTGTTGCAGCCACACTCAGTGTTAATGTTGCTGCCTCACTCAGTGTTAATGTCGCTGCCTCACTCAGTGTTAATGTTGCTGCCTCACTCAGTGTTAATGTTGCTGTTGTTGTTGCCTCACTCAGTGTTAATGTTGCTGCCTTACTCAGTGTTAATGTTGCTGTTGTTGCTGCCACACACAGTGCTAATGTTGCTGCCTCACTCAGTGTTACTGTTGCTGTTGTTGCTGCCACTTTCAGTGTTAATGTTGCTGTTGTTGCTGCCTCACTCAGTGTTAATGTTGCTGTTGTTGCTGCCACATTCAGTGTTAATGCTGCTGTTGTTGCTGCCTCACTCAGTGTTACTGTTGCTGTTGTTGCTGCCACACTCGGTGTTAATGTTGCTGCCTAACTCAGTGTTAATGTTGCTGCCTCACTCAGTGTTAATGCTGCTGTTGTTGCTGCCTCACTCAGTGTTAATGTTGTTATTGTTGCTGCCACACTCAGTGTTAATGTTGCTGCCTCACTCAATGTTTTTGTTGCTGTTGTTGTTGCCTCACTCAGTGTTAATGTTGCTGTTGTTGCTGCCTCACTCAGTGTTAATATTGCTGTTGTTGCTGCCTCACTCAGTGTTAATGTTGTTGTCACATTCAGTGTTACTGTTGCTGTTGTTGCTGCCACACTCAGTGTTAATGTTGCTGTTGTTGTTGCCTCACTCAGTGTTAATGTTGCTGTTGTTGCTGCCACACTCGGTGTTAATGTTGCTGTTGTTGTTGCCTCACTCAGTGTTAATGCTGCTGTTGTTGCTGCCACACTCAGTGTTAATGTTGCTGTTGTTGCTGCCACACTCAGTGTTAATGTTGCTGTTGTTGCTGCCACACTCAGTGTTAATGTTGCTTCGTCACTCAGTGTTAATGTTGCTGTTGTTGTTGCCTCACTCAGTGTTAATGTTGCTTCGTCACTCAGTGTTAATGTTGCAGTTGTTGCTGCCACGCTCAGTGTTAATGTTGCTGTTGTTGTTGCATCACTCAGTGTTAATGTTGCTGCCTCACTCAGTGTTAATGTTGCTGCCTCACTCAGTGTTAATGTTGCTGTTGTTGTTGCCTCACTCAGTTTTAATGTTGCTGCCTCACTCAGTGTTACTGTTGCTGCCTCACTCAGTGTTACTGTTGCTGTTGTTGTTGCCTCACTCAGTGTTAATGTTGCTGGCTCACTCAATGTTAATGTTGTTGTTGTTGTTGCCTCACTCAGTGTTAATTTTGCTGCCTCACTCAGTGTTAATGTTGCTGCCTCACTCAGTGTTACTGTTGCTGTTGTTGCTGCCTCACTCAGTGTTAATGTTGCTGTTGTTGTTGCCTCACTCAGTGTTAATGTTGCTGCCACACTCAATGTTAATGTTGCTCTTGTTGCTGCCACACTCAGTGTTAATGTTGCTTCGTCACTCAGCGTTAATGTTGCTGTTGTTGTTGCCTAACTCAGTGTTAATGTTGCTGTTGTTGCTGCCACACTCAGTGTTAATGTTGCTTCGTCACTCAGTGTTAATGTTGCAGTTGTTGCTGCCACGCTCAGTGTTAATGTTGCTGTTGTTGCTGCCACACTCAGTGTTACTGTTGCTGTTGTTGCTGCCTCACTCAGTGTTACTGTTGCTGTTGTTTCTGCCACACTCGGTGTTACTGTTGCTGTTGTTGCTGCCACACTTGGTGTTACTGTTGCTGTTGTTGGTGCCACACTCAGTGTTAATGTTGCTGCCTCACTCGGTGTTAATGTTGCTGCCTCACTCAATGTTAATGTTGCTGTTGTTGCTGCCTCACTCAGTGTTAATGTTGCTGCCTCACTAAGTGTTAATGTTGCTGCCTCACTCAGTGTTAATGTTGCTGCCTCACTCAGAGATAATGTTGCTGTTGTTGCTGCCACACTGTTTTGATGTTGCTGCCACACTCAGTGTTAATGTTGCTGTTGTTGTTGTCTCACTCAGTGTTAATGTTGCTGTTGTTGCTGCCACACTCAGTGTTAATGTTGCTGTTGTTGCTTCCTCACTCAGTGTTAATGTTGCTGCCTCACTCAGTGTTAATGTTGCTGCCTCACTCAGAGATAATGTTGATGTTGTTGCTGCCACACTGTGTTAATGTTGCTGTTGTTGCTGCCACACTCAGTGTTAATGGTGCTGCCACACTCAGTGTTAATGGTGCTGCCACACTCAGTGTTAATGGTGCTGCCACACTCAGTGTTAATGTTGCTGTTGTTGTTGTCTCACTCGGTGTTACTGTTGCAGCCACACTCAGTGTTAATGTTGCTGCCTCACTCAGTGTTAATGTCGCTGCCTCACTCAGTGTTAATGTTGCTGCCTCACTCAGTGTTAATGTTGCTGTTGTTGTTGCCTCACTCAGTGTTAATGTTGCTGCCTTACTCAGTGTTAATGTTGCTGTTGTTGCTGCCACACACAGTGCTAATGTTGCTGCCTCACTCAGTGTTACTGTTGCTGTTGTTGCTGCCACTTTCAGTGTTAATGTTGCTGTTGTTGCTGCCTCACTCAGTGTTAATGTTGCTGTTGTTGCTGCCACATTCAGTGTTAATGCTGCTGTTGTTGCTGCCTCACTCAGTGTTACTGTTGCTGTTGTTGCTGCCACACTCGGTGTTAATGTTGCTGCCTAACTCAGTGTTAATGTTGCTGCCTCACTCAGTGTTAATGCTGCTGTTGTTGCTGCCTCACTCAGTGTTAATGTTGTTATTGTTGCTGCCACACTCAGTGTTAATGTTGCTGCCTCACTCAATGTTTTTGTTGCTGTTGTTGTTGCCTCACTCAGTGTTAATGTTGCTGTTGTTGCTGCCTCACTCAGTGTTAATATTGCTGTTGTTGCTGCCTCACTCAGTGTTAATGTTGTTGTCACATTCAGTGTTACTGTTGCTGTTGTTGCTGCCACACTCAGTGTTAATGTTGCTGTTGTTGTTGCCTCACTCAGTGTTAATGTTGCTGTTGTTGCTGCCACACTCGGTGTTAATGTTGCTGTTGTTGTTGCCTCACTCAGTGTTAATGCTGCTGTTGTTGCTGCCACACTCAGTGTTAATGTTGCTGTTGTTGCTGCCACACTCAGTGTTAATGTTGCTGTTGTTGCTGCCACACTCAGTGTTAATGTTGCTTCGTCACTCAGTGTTAATGTTGCTGTTGTTGTTGCCTCACTCAGTGTTAATGTTGCTTCGTCACTCAGTGTTAATGTTGCAGTTGTTGCTGCCACGCTCAGTGTTAATGTTGCTGTTGTTGCTGCCACACTCAGTGTTAATGTTGCTGCCACGCTCAGTGTTAATGTTGCTGTTGTTGTTGCATCACTCAGTGTTAATGTTGCTGCCTCACTCAGTGTTAATGTTGCTGCCTCACTCAGTGTTAATGTTGCTGTTGTTGTTGCCTCACTCAGTTTTAATGTTGCTGCCTCACTCAGTGTTACTGTTGCTGCCTCACTCAGTGTTACTGTTGCTGTTGTTGTTGCCTCACTCAGTGTTAATGTTGCTGGCTCACTCAATGTTAATGTTGTTGTTGTTGTTGCCTCACTCAGTGTTAATTTTGCTGCCTCACTCAGTGTTAATGTTGCTGCCTCACTCAGTGTTACTGTTGCTGTTGTTGCTGCCTCACTCAGTGTTAATGTTGCTGTTGTTGTTGCCTCACTCAGTGTTAATGTTGCTGCCACACTCAATGTTAATGTTGCTCTTGTTGCTGCCACACTCAGTGTTAATGTTGCTTCGTCACTCAGTGTTAATGTTGCTGTTGTTGTTGCCTAACTCAGTGTTAATGTTGCTGTTGTTGCTGCCACACTCAGTGTTAATGTTGCTTCGTCACTCAGTGTTAATGTTGCAGTTGTTGCTGCCACGCTCAGTGTTAATGTTGCTGTTGTTGCTGCCACACTCAGTGTTACTGTTGCTGTTGTTGCTGCCTCACTCAGTGTTACTGTTGCTGTTGTTTCTGCCACACTCGGTGTTACTGTTGCTGTTGTTGCTGCCACACTTGGTGTTACTGTTGCTGTTGTTGGTGCCACACTCAGTGTTAATGTTGCTGCCTCACTCGGTGTTAATGTTGCTGCCTCACTCAATGTTAATGTTGCTGTTGTTGCTGCCTCACTCAGTGTTAATGTTGCTGCCTCACTAAGTGTTAATGTTGCTGCCTCACTCAGTGTTAATGTTGCTGCCTCACTCAGAGATAATGTTGCTGTTGCTGCTGCCACACTGTTTTGATGTTGCTGCCACACTCAGTGTTAATGTTGCTGTTGTTGTTGTCTCACTCAGTGTTAATGTTGCTGTTGTTGCTGCCACACTCAGTGTTAATGTTGCTGTTGTTGCTTCCTCACTCAGTGTTAATGTTGCTGCCTCACTCAGTGTTAATGTTGCTGCCTCACTCAGAGATAATGTTGATGTTGTTGCTGCCACACTGTGTTAATGTTGCTGTTGTTGCTGCCACACTCAGTGTTAATGGTGCTGCCACACTCAGTGTTAATGGTGCTGCCACACTCAGTGTTAATGGTGCTGCCACACTCAGTGTTAATGTTGCTGTTGTTGTTGTCTCACTCAGTGTTAATGTTGCTGTTGTTGTTGTCTCACTCAGTGTTAATGTTGCTGCTGCCACACTCAGTGTTAATGTTGCTGTTGTTGTTGCCAGACTCAGTGTTAATGTTGCTGTTGTTGCTGCCACACTCAGTGTTAATGTTGCTGTTGTTGCTGCCACACTCAGTGTTAATGTTGTTGTTGTTGCTGCCTCACTCAGTGTTAATGTTGCTGTTGTTGCTGCCTCACTCAGTGTTAATGTTGCTGTTGTTGCTGCCACGCTCAGTGTTAATGTTGCTGTTGTTGCTGCCACACTCAGTGTTAATGTTGCTGTTGTTGCTGCCACACTCAATATTAATGTTGCTGTTGTTGATGCCTCACTCAGTGTTACTGTTGCTGTTGTTGTTGCCACACTCAGTGTTAATGTTGCTGTTGTTGCTGCCTCACTCAGTGTTAATGTTGCTGTTGTTGCGGCCACACTCAGTGTTAATGTTGTTGCCTCACTCAGTGTTACTGTTGCTGTTGTTGTTGCCTCACTCAGTGTTAATGTTTCTGTTGTTGCTGCCTCACTCAGTGTTAATGTTGCTGTTGTTGTTGCCACACTCAGTGTTAATGTTGCTGTTGTTGCTGCCACACTCAGTGTTAATGTTGCTGTTGTTGCTGCCACACTCAGTGTTACTGTTGCTGTTGTTGCTGCCACACTCAGTGTTACTGTTGCTGTTGTTGCGGCCTCACTCAGTGTTAATGTTGCTGCCACACTCAGTGTTAATGTTGTTGTTGTTGCTGCCACACTCAGTGTTACTGTTGCTGTTGTTGCTGCCACACTCAGTGTTAATGTTGCTGTTGTTGTTGTCTCACTCAGTGTTAATGTTGCTGCTGCCACACTCAGTGTTAATGTTGCTGTTGTTGTTGCCAGACTCAGTGTTAATGTTGCTGTTGTTGCTGCCACAGTCAGTGTTAATGTTGCTGCCACACTCAGTGTTAATGTTGCTGTTGTTGCTGCCACACTCAGTGTTAATGTTGCTGTTGTTGCTGCCACACTCAGTGTTAATGTTGTTGTTGTTGCTGCCTCACTCAGTGTTAATGTTGCTGTTATTGCTGCCTCACTCAGTGTTAATGTTGCTGTTGTTGCTGCCACGCTCAGTGTTAATGTTGCTGTTGTTGCTGCCACACTCAGTGTTAATGTTGCTGTTGTTGCTGCCACACTCAATATTAATGTTGCTGTTGTTGATGCCTCACTCAGTGTTACTGTTGCTGTTGTTGTTGCCTCACTAAGTGTTAATGTTGCTGTTGTTAGTGCCTCACTCAGTGATAATGTTGCTGTTGTTGGTGCCTCACTCAGTGTTAATGTTGCTGTTGTTGCTGTCTCACTCAGTGTTACTGTTGCAGCCACACTCAGTGTTAATGTTGCTGCCTCACTCAGTGTTAATGTTGCTGCCTCACTCAGTGTTAATGTTGCTGCCTCACTCAGTGTTAATGTTGCTGTTGTTGTTGCCTCACTCAGTGTTAATGTTGCTGCCTTACTCAGTGTTAATGTTGCTGTTGTTGCTGCCACACACAGTGCTAATGTTGCTGCCTCACTCAGTGTTACTGTTGCTGTTGTTGCTGCCACTTTCAGTGTTAATGTTGCTGTTGTTGCTGCCTCACTCAGTGTTAATGTTGCTGTTGTTGCTGCCTCACTCAGTGTTAATGTTGCTGTTGTTGCTGCCACGCTCAGTGTTAATGTTGCTGTTGTTGCTGCCACACTCAGTGTTAATGTTGCTGTTGTTGCTGCCACACTCAATATTAATGTTGCTGTTGTTGATGCCTCACTCAGTGTTACTGTTGCTGTTGTTGTTGCCACACTCAGTGTTAATGTTGCTGTTGTTGCTGCCTCACTCAGTGTTAATGTTGCTGTTGTTGCGGCCACACTCAGTGTTAATGTTGTTGCCTCACTCAGTGTTACTGTTGCTGTTGTTGTTGCCTCACTCAGTGTTAATGTTTCTGTTGTTGCTGCCTCACTCAGTGTTAATGTTGCTGTTGTTGTTGCCACACTCAGTGTTAATGTTGCTGTTGTTGCTGCCACACTCAGTGTTAATGTTGCTGTTGTTGCTGCCACACTCAGTGTTACTGTTGCTGTTGTTGCTGCCACACTCAGTGTTACTGTTGCTGTTGTTGCGGCCTCACTCAGTGTTAATGTTGCTGCCACACTCAGTGTTAATGTTGTTGTTGTTGCTGCCACACTCAGTGTTACTGTTGCTGTTGTTGCTGCCACACTCAGTGTTAATGTTGCTGTTGTTGTTGTCTCACTCAGTGTTAATGTTGCTGCTGCCACACTCAGTGTTAATGTTGCTGTTGTTGTTGCCAGACTCAGTGTTAATGTTGCTGTTGTTGCTGCCACAGTCAGTGTTAATGTTGCTGCCACACTCAGTGTTAATGTTGCTGTTGTTGCTGCCACACTCAGTGTTAATGTTGCTGTTGTTGCTGCCACACTCAGTGTTAATGTTGTTGTTGTTGCTGCCTCACTCAGTGTTAATGTTGCTATTATTGCTGCCTCACTCAGTGTTAATGTTGCTGTTGTTGCTGCCACGCTCAGTGTTAATGTTGCTGTTGTTGCTGCCACACTCAGTGTTAATGTTGCTGTTGTTGCTGCCACACTCAATATTAATGTTGCTGTTGTTGATGCCTCACTCAGTGTTTTTGTTGCTGTTGTTGTTGCCTCACTAAGTGTTAATGTTGCTGTTGTTAGTGCCTCACTCAGTGATAATCTTGCTGTTGTTGGTGCCTCACTCAGTGTTAATGTTGCTGTTGTTGCTGCCTCACTCAGTGTTACTGTTGCAGCCACACTCAGTGTTAATGTTGCTGCCTCACTCAGTGTTAATGTTGCTGCCTCACTCAGTGTTAATGCTGCTGCCTCACTCAGTGTTAATGTTGCTGTTGTTGTTGCCTCACTCAGTGTTAATGTTGCTGCCTTACTCAGTGTTAATGTTGCTGTTGTTGCTACCACACACAGTGCTAATGTTGCTGCCTCACTCAGTGTTACTGTTGCTGTTGTTGCTGCCACTTTCAGTATTAATGTTGCTGTTGTTGCTGCCTCACTCAGTGTTAATGTTGCTGGTGTTGCTGCCACATTCAGTGTTAATGCTGCTGTTGTTGCTGCCTCACTCAGTGTTACTGTTGCTGTTGTTGCTGCCACACTCGGTGTTAATGTTGCTGCCTAACTCAGTGTTAATGTTGCTGCCTCACTCAGTGTTAATGCTGCTGTTGTTGCTGCCTCACTCAGTGTTAATGTTGTTATTGTTGCTGCCACACTCAGTGTTAATGTTGCTGCCTCACTCAATGTTTTTGTTGCTGTTGTTGTTGCCTCACTCAGTGTTAATGTTGCTGTTGTTGCTGCCTCACTCAGTGTTAATATTGCTGTTGTTGCTGCCTCACTCAGTGTTAATGTTGTTGTCACATTCAGTGTTACTGTTGCTGTTGTTGCTGCCACACTCAGTGTTAATGTTGCTGTTGTTGTTGCCTCACTCAGTGTTAATGTTGCTGTTGTTGCTGCCACACTCAGTGTTAATGTTGCTGTTGTTGCTGCCACACTCAGTGTTAATGTTGCTGTTGTTGCTGCCACACTCAGTGTTAATGTTGCTTCGTCACTCAGTGTTAATGTTGCTGTTGTTGTTGCCTCACTCAGTGTTAATGTTGCTTCGTCACTCAGTGTTAATGTTGCAGTTGTTGCTGCCACGCTCAGTGTTAATGTTGCTGTTGTTGCTGCCACACTCAGTGTTAATGTTGCTGCCACGCTCAGTGTTAATGTTGCTATTGTTTCTGCCACACTCAATGTTATTGTTGCTGCCTCACTCAGTGTTAATGTTGCTGTTGTTGTTGCATCACTCAGTGTTAATGTTGCTGCCTCACTCAGTGTTAATGTTGCTGATGTTGTTGCCTCACTCAGTGTTAATGTTGCTGCCTCACTCAGTGTTACTGTTGCTGCCTCACTCAGTGTTACTGTTGCTGTTGTTGTTGCCTCACTCAGTGTTAATGTTGCTGGCTCACTCAATGTTAATGTTGTTGTTGTTGTTGCCTCACTCAGTGTTAATTTTGCTGCCTCACTCAGTGTTAATGTTGCTGCCTCACTCAGTGTTACTGTTGCTGTTGTTGCTGCCTCACTCAGTGTTAATGTTGCTGTTGTTGTTGCCTCACTCAGTGTTAATGTTGCTGCCACACTCAATGTTAATGTTGCTCTTGTTGCTGCCACACTCAGTGTTAATGTTGCTTCGTCACTCAGTGTTAATGTTGCTGTTGTTGTTGCCTAACTCAGTGTTAATGTTGCTGTTGTTGCTGCCACACTCAGTGTTAATGTTGCTTCGTCACTCAGTGTTAATGTTGCAGTTGTTGCTGCCACGCTCAGTGTTAATGTTGCTGTTGTTGCTGCCACACTCAGTGTTACTGTTGCTGTTGTTGCTGCCTCACTCAGTGTTACTGTTGCTGTTGTTTCTGCCACACTCGGTGTTACTGTTGCTGTTGTTGCTGCCACACTTGGTGTTACTGTTGCTGTTGTTGGTGCCACACTCAGTGTTAATGTTGCTGCCTCACTCGGTGTTAATGTTGCTGCCTCACTCAATGTTAATGTTGCTGTTGTTGCTGCCTCACTCAGTGTTAATGTTGCTGCCTCACTAAGTGTTAATGTTGCTGCCTCACTCAGTGTTAATGTTGCTGCCTCACTCAGAGATAATGTTGCTGTTGTTGCTGCCACACTGTTTTGATGTTGCTGCCACACTCAGTGTTAATGTTGCTGTTGTTGTTGTCTCACTCAGTGTTAATGTTGCTGTTGTTGCTGCCACACTCAGTGTTAATGTTGCTGTTGTTGCTGCCACACTCAGTGTTAATGTTGCTTCGTCACTCAGTGTTAATGTTGCTGTTGTTGTTGCCTCACTCAGTGTTAATGTTGCTTCGTCACTCAGTGTTAATGTTGCAGTTGTTGCTGCCACGCTCAGTGTTAATGTTGCTGTTGTTGCTGCCACACTCAGTGTTAATGTTGCTGCCACGCTCAGTGTTAATGTTGCTATTGTTTCTGCCACACTCAATGTTATTGTTGCTGCCTCACTCAGTGTTAATGTTGCTGTTGTTGTTGCATCACTCAGTGTTAATGTTGCTGCCTCACTCAGTGTTAATGTTGCTGTTGTTGTTGCCTCACTCAGTGTTAATGTTGCTGCCTCACTCAGTGTTACTGTTGCTGCCTCACTCAGTGTTACTGTTGCTGTTGTTGTTGCCTCACTCAGTGTTAATGTTGCTGGCTCACTCAATGTTAATGTTGTTGTTGTTGTTGCCTCACTCAGTGTTAATTTTGCTGCCTCACTCAGTGTTAATGTTGCTGCCTCACTCAGTGTTACTGTTGCTGTTGTTGCTGCCTCACTCAGTGTTAATGTTGCTGTTGTTGTTGCCTCACTCAGTGTTAATGTTGCTGCCACACTCAATGTTAATGTTGCTCTTGTTGCTGCCACACTCAGTGTTAATGTTGCTTCGTCACTCAGTGTTAATGTTGCTGTTGTTGTTGCCTAACTCAGTGTTAATGTTGCTGTTGTTGCTGCCACATTCAGTGTTAATGTTGCTTCGTCACTCAGTGTTAATGTTGCAGTTGTTGCTGCCACGCTCAGTGTTAATGTTGCTGTTGTTGCTGCCACACTCAGTGTTACTGTTGCTGTTGTTGCTGCCTCACTCAGTGTTACTGTTGCTGTTGTTTCTGCCACACTCGGTGTTACTGTTGCTGTTGTTGCTGCCACACTTGGTGTTACTGTTGCTGTTGTTGGTGCCACACTCAGTGTTAATGTTGCTGCCTCACTCGGTGTTAATGTTGCTGCCTCACTCAATGTTAATGTTGCTGTTGTTGCTGCCTCACTCAGTGTTAATGTTGCTGCCTCACTAAGTGTTAATGTTGCTGCCTCACTCAGTGTTAATGTTGCTGCCTCACTCAGAGATAATGTTGCTGTTGTTGCTGCCACACTGTTTTGATGTTGCTGCCACACTCAGTGTTAATGTTGCTGTTGTTGTTGTCTCACTCAGTGTTAATGTTGCTGTTGTTGCTGCCACACTCAGTGTTAATGTTGCTGTTGTTGCTTCCTCACTCAGTGTTAATGTTGCTGCCTCACTCAGTGTTAATGTTGCTGCCTCACTCAGAGATAATGTTGATGTTGTTGCTGCCACACTGTGTTAATGTTGCTGTTGTTGCTGCCACACTCAGTGTTAATGGTGCTGCCACACTCAGTGTTAATGGTGCTGCCACACTCAGTGTTAATGGTGCTGCCACACTCAGTGTTAATGTTGCTGTTGTTGTTGTCTCACTCAGTGTTAATGTTGCTGTTGTTGTTGTCTCACTCAGTGTTAATGTTGCTGCTGCCACACTCAGTGTTAATGTTGCTGTTGTTGTTGCCAGACTCAGTGTTAATGTTGCTGTTGTTGCTGCCACACTCAGTGTTAATGTTGCTGTTGTTGCTGCCACACTCAGTGTTAATGTTGTTGTTGTTGCTGCCTCACTCAGTGTTAATGTTGCTGTTGTTGCTGCCTCACTCAGTGTTAATGTTGCTGTTGTTGCTGCCACGCTCAGTGTTAATGTTGCTGTTGTTGCTGCCACACTCAGTGTTAATGTTGCTGTTGTTGCTGCCACACTCAATATTAATGTTGCTGTTGTTGATGCCTCACTCAGTGTTACTGTTGCTGTTGTTGTTGCCACACTCAGTGTTAATGTTGCTGTTGTTGCTGCCTCACTCAGTGTTAATGTTGCTGTTGTTGCGGCCACACTCAGTGTTAATGTTGTTGCCTCACTCAGTGTTACTGTTGCTGTTGTTGTTGCCTCACTCTGTGTTAATGTTTCTGTTGTTGCTGCCTCACTCAGTGTTAATGTTGCTGTTGTTGTTGCCACACTCAGTGTTAATGTTGCTGTTGTTGCTGCCACACTCAGTGTTAATGTTGCTGTTGTTGCTGCCACACTCAGTGTTACTGTTGCTGTTGTTGCTGCCACACTCAGTGTTACTGTTGCTGTTGTTGCGGCCTCACTCAGTGTTAATGTTGCTGCCACACTCAGTGTTAATGTTGTTGTTGTTGCTGCCACACTCAGTGTTACTGTTGCTGTTGTTGCTGCCACACTCAGTGTTAATGTTGCTGTTGTTGTTGTCTCACTCAGTGTTAATGTTGCTGCTGCCACACTCAGTGTTAATGTTGCTGTTGTTGTTGCCAGACTCAGTGTTAATGTTGCTGTTGTTGCTGCCACAGTCAGTGTTAATGTTGCTGCCACACTCAGTGTTAATGTTGCTGTTGTTGCTGCCACACTCAGTGTTAATGTTGCTGTTGTTGCTGCCACACTCAGTGTTAATGTTGTTGTTGTTGCTGCCTCACTCAGTGTTAATGTTGCTGTTATTGCTGCCTCACTCAGTGTTAATGTTGCTGTTGTTGCTGCCACGCTCAGTGTTAATGTTGCTGTTGTTGCTGCCACACTCAGTGTTAATGTTGCTGTTGTTGCTGCCACACTCAATATTAATGTTGCTGTTGTTGATGCCTCACTCAGTGTTACTGTTGCTGTTGTTGTTGCCACACTCAGTGTTAATGTTGCTGTTGTTGCTGCCTCACTCAGTGTTAATGTTGCTGTTGTTGCGGCCACACTCAGTGTTAATGTTGTTGCCTCACTCAGTGTTACTGTTGCTGTTGTTGTTGCCTCACTCAGTGTTAATGTTTCTGTTGTTGCTGCCTCAATCAGTGTTAATGTTGCTGTTGTTGTTGCCACACTCAGTGTTAATGTTGCTGTTGTTGCTGCCACACTCAGTGTTAATGTTGCTGTTGTTGCTGCCACACTCAGTGTTACTGTTGCTGTTGTTGCTGCCACACTCAGTGTTACTGTTGCTGTTGTTGCGGCCTCACTCAGTGTTAATGTTGCTGCCACACTCAGTGTTAATGTTGTTGTTGTTGCTGCCACACTCAGTGTTACTGTTGCTGTTGTTGCTGCCACACTCAGTGTTACTGTTGCTGTTGTTGCTGCCTCACTCAGTGTTAATGTTGCTGTTGTTGCTGCAACACTCGGTGTTACTGTTGCTGTTGTTTCTGCCACACTCAGTGTTAATGTTGCTGTTGTTGCTGCAACACTCGGTGTTACTGTTGCTGTTGTTGCTCCCACACTTGGTGTTACTGTTGCTGTTGTTGTTGCCTCACTCAGTGTTAATGTTGCTGCCTCACTCAGTGTTACTGTTGCTGCCTCACTCAGTGTTACTGTTGCTGTTGTTGTTGCCTCACTCAGTGTTAATGTTGCTGGCTCACTCAATGTTAATGTTGTTGTTGTTGTTGTTGCCTCACTCAGTGTTAATTTTTCTGCCTCACTCAGTGTTAATGTTGCTGCCTCACTCAGTGTTACTGTTGCTGTTGTTGCTGCCTCACTCAGTGTTAATGTTGCTGTTGTTGTTGCCTCACTCAGTGTTAATGTTGCTGCCACACTCAATGTTAATGTTGCTCTTGTTGCTGCCACACTCAGTGTTAATGTTGCTTCGTCACTCAGTGTTAATGTTGCTGTTGTTGTTGCCTAACTCAGTGTTAATGTTGCTGTTGTTGCTGCCACACTCAGTGTTAATGTTGCTTCGTCACTCAGTGTTAATGTTGCAGTTGTTGCTGCCACGCTCAGTGTTAATGTTGCTGTTGTTGCTGCCACACTCAGTGTTACTGTTGCTGTTGTTGCTGCCTCACTCAGTGTTACTGTTGCTGTTGTTTCTGCCACACTCGGTGTTACTGTTGCTGTTGTTGCTGCCACACTTGGTGTTACTGTTGCTGTTGTTGGTGCCACACTCAGTGTTAATGTTGCTGCCTCACTCGGTGTTAATGTTGCTGCCTCACTCAATGTTAATGTTGCTGTTGTTGCTGCCTCACTCAGTGTTAATGTTGCTGCCTCACTAAGTGTTAATGTTGCTGCCTCACTCAGTGTTAATGTTGCTGCCTCACTCAGAGATAATGTTGCTGTTGTTGCTGCCACACTGTGTTGATGTTGCTGCCACACTCAGTGTTAATGTTGCTGTTGTTGTTGTTTCACTCAGTGTTAATGTTGCTGTTGTTGCTGCCACACTCAGTGTTAATGTTGCTGTTGTTGCTTCCTCACTCAGTGTTAATGTTGCTGCCTCACTCAGTGTTAATGTTGCTGCCTCACTCAGAGATAATGTTGTTGTTGTTGCTGCCACACTGTGTTAATGTTGCTGTTGTTGCTGCCACACTCAGTGTTAATGGTGCTGCCACACTCAGTGTTAATGTTGCTGTTGTTGTTGTCTCACTCAGTGTTAATGTTGCTGTTGTTGTTGTCTCACTCAGTGTTAATGTTGCTGCTGCCACACTCAGTGTTAATGTTGCTGTTGTTGTTGCCAGACTCAGTGTTAATGTTGCTGTTGTTGCTGCCACAGTCAGTGTTAATGTTGCTGCCACACTCAGTGTTAATGTTGCTGTTGTTGCTGCCACACTCAGTGTTAATGTTGCTGTTGTTGCTGCCACACTCAGTGTTAATGTTGTTGTTGTTGCTGCCTCACTCAGTGTTAATGTTGCTGTTGTTGCTGCCTCACTCAGTGTTAATGTTTCTGTTGTTGCTGCCACGCTCAGTGTTAATGTTGCTGTTGTTGCTGCCACACTCAGTGTTAATGTTGCTGTTGTTGCTGCCACACTCAATATTATTGTTGCTGTTGTTGCTGCCTCACTCAGTGTTACTGTTGCTGTTGTTGTTGCCACACTCAGTGTTAATGTTGCTGTTGTTGCTGCCTCACTCAGTGTTAATGTTGCTGTTGTTGCGGCCACACTCAGTGTTAATGTTGTTGCCTCACTCAGTGTTACTGTTGCTGTTGTTGTTGCCTCACTCAGTGTTAATGTTTCTGTTGTTGCTGCCTCACTCAGTGTTAATGTTGCTGTTGTTGTTGCCACACTCAGTGTTAATGTTGCTGTTGTTGCTGCCACACTCAGTGTTAATGTTGCTGTTGTTGCTGCCACACTCAGTGTTACTGTTGCTGTTGTTGCTGCCACACTCAGTGTTACTGTTGCTGTTGTTGCGGCCTCACTCAGTGTTAATGTTGCTGTCACACTCAGTGTTAATGTTGTTGTTGTTGCTGCCACACTCAGTGTTACTCTTGCTGTTGCTGCTGCCACACTCAGTGTTACTGTTGCTGTTGTTGCTGCCTCACTCAGTGTTAATGTTGCTGCCTCAACCGGTGTTAATGTTGCTGTTGTTGCTGCCTCACTCAGTGTTAATGTTGCTGTTGTTGGTGCCTCACTCAGTGTTAATCTTGCTGTTGTTGTTGCCTCACTCAGTGTTAATGTTGCTGTTTTTGGTGCCTCACTCAGTGTTAATGTTGCTGTTGTTGCTGCCACACTCAGTGTTACTGTTGCTGTTGTTGCTGCCTCACTCAGTGTTACTGTTGCTGTTGTTGCTGCCTCACTCAGTGTTACTGTTGCTGTTGTTTCTGCCACACTCGGTGTTACTGTTGCTGTTGTTGCTGCCACACTTGGTGTTACTGTTGCTGTTGTTGGTGCCACACTCAGTGTTAATGTTGCTGCCTCACTCGGTGTTAATGTTGCTGTTGTTGGTGCCTCACTCAGTGTTAATCTTGCTGTTGTTGTTGCCTCACTCAGTGTTAATGTTGCTGTTGTTGGTGCCTCACTCAGTGTTAATGTTGCTGTTGTTGCTGCCACACTCAGTGTTACTGTTGCTGTTGTTGCTGCCTCACTCAGTGTTACTGTTGCTGTTGTTGCTGCCTCACTCAGTGTTAATGTTGCTGCCTCACTCAGTGTTAATATTGCTGTTGTTGCTGCCTCACTCAGTGTTAATGTTGCTGCCTCACTCAGTGTTAATGTTGCTGCCTCACTCAGTGTTAATGTTGCTGTTGTTATTGCCTCACTCAGTGTTAATGTTGCTGCCTCACTCAGTGTTAATATTGCTGTTGTTGCTGCCTCACTCAGTGTTACTGTTGCTGTTGTTGCTGCCTCACTCAGTGTTACTGTTGCTTTTGTTGCTGCCACACTTGGTGTTAATGTTGCTGTTGTTGCTGCCTCTCTCAGTGTTAATGTTGTTGTTCTTGCGGCCACACTCAGTGTTAATGTTGTTGCCTCACTCAGTGTTACTGTTGCTGTTGTTGTTGCCTCACTCAGTGTTAATGTTTCTGTTGTTGCTGCCTCACTCAGTGTTAATGTTGCTGTTGTTGTTGCCACACTCAGTGTTAATGTTGCTGTTGTTGCTGCCACACTCAGTGTTAATGTTGCTGTTGTTGCTGCCTCACTCAGTGTTAATGTTGCTGCCACACTCAGTGTTAATGTTGTTGTTGTTGCTGCCACACTCAGTGTTACTGTTGCTGTTGTTGCTGCCACACTCAGTGTTACTGTTGCTGTTGTTGCTGCCTCACTCAGTGTTAATGGTGCTGTTGTTGCTGCAACACTCGGTGTTACTGTTGCTGTTGTTGCTCCCACACTTGGTGTTACTGATGCCGTTGTTGCTGCCACACTCAGTGTTAATGTTGCTGCCTCAACCGGTGTTAATGTTGCTGTTGTTGCTGCCTCACTCAGTGTTAATGTTGCTGTTGTTGGTGCCTCACTCAGTGTTAATCTTGCTGTTGTTGTTGCCTCACTCAGTGTTAATGTTGCTGTTTTTGGTGCCTCACTCAGTGTTAATGTTGCTGTTGTTGCTGCCACACTCAGTGTTACTGTTGCTGTTGTTGCTGCCTCACTCAGTGTTACTGTTGCTGTTGTTGCTGCCTCACTCAGTGTTACTGTTGCTGTTGTTTCTGCCACACTCGGTGTTACTGTTGCTGTTGTTGCTGCCACACTTGGTGTTACTGTTGCTGTTGTTGGTGCCACACTCAGTGTTAATGTTGCTGCCTCACTCGGTGTTAATGTTGCTGTTGTTGGTGCCTCACTCAGTGTTAAGCTTGCTGTTGTTGTTGCCTCACTCAGTGTTAATGTTGCTGTTGTTGGTGCCTCACTCAGTGTTAATGTTGCTGTTGTTGCTGCCACACTCAGTGTTACTGTTGCTGTTGTTGCTGCCTCACTCAGTGTTACTGTTGCTGTTGTTGCTGCCTCACTCAGTGTTAATGTTGCTGCCTCACTCAGTGTTAATGTTGCTGCCTCACTCAGTGTTAATGTTGCTGTTGTTATTGCCTCACTCAGTGTTAATGTTGCTGCCTCACTCAGTGTTAATATTGCTGTTGTTGCTGCCTCACTCAGTGTTACTGTTGCTGTTGTTGCTGCCTCACTCAGTGTTACTGTTGCTTTTGTTGCTGCCACACTTGGTGTTAATGTTGCTGTTGTTGCTGCCTCACTTGGTGTTACTGTTGCTGTTGTTGCTGCCACACTCAATGTTAATGTTGCTGCCTCACTCGGTGTTAATGTTGCTGTTGTTGCTGCCTCACTCAGTGGTAATGTTGCTGTTGTTGGTGCCTCACTCAGTGTTAATGTTGCTGTTGTTGCTGCCTCACTCAGTGTTAATGTTGCTGCCTCACTCAGTGTTAATGTTGCTGCCTCACTCAGTGTTAATGTTGATGTTGTTGCTGCCTCACTCAATGTTACTGTTGCTGTTGTTGCTGCCACATTCAGTGTTAATGTTAGTGTTGTTGCTGCCTCACTCAGTGTTACTGTTGCAGCCACACTCAGTGTTACTGTTGCAGCCACACTCAGTGTTAATGTTGCTGCCTCACTCAGTGTTAATGTTGCTGCCTCACTCAGTGTTAATGTTGCTGTTGTTGTTGCCTCACTCAGTGTTATTGTTGCTGTTGTTGGTGCCTCACTCAGTGTTAATGTTGCTGTTGTTGTTGCCTCACTCAGTGTTAATGTTGCTGCCTCACTCAGTGTTATTGTTGCTGTTGTTGCTGCCTCACTCAGTGTTATTTTTGCTGTTGTTGTTGCCTCACTAAGTGTTAATGTTGCTGTTGTTAGTGCCTCACTCAGTGTTAATGTTGCTGTTGTTGGTGCCTCACTCAGTGTTAATGTTGCTGTTGTTGCTGCCTCACTCAGTGTTAATGTTGCTGCCTCACTCAGTGTTAATGTTGCTGTTGTTGCGGCCTCACTCAGTGTTATTGTTGCTGTTGTTGTTGCCTCACTAAGTGTTAATGTTGCTGTTGTTAGTGCCTCACTCAGTGTTAATGTTGCTGTTGTTGGTGCCTCACTCAGTGTTAATGTTGCTGTTGTTGCTGCCTCACTCAGTGTTACTGTTGCAGCCACACTCAGTGTTAATGTTGCTGCCTCACTCAGTGTTAATGTTGCTGCCTCACTCAGTGTTAATGTTGCTGCCTCACTCAGTGTTAATGTTGCTGTTGTTGTTGCCTCACTCAGTGTTAATGTTGCTGCCTCACTCAGTGTTAATGTTGCTGCCTCACTCAGTGTTAATGTTGCTGCCTTACTCAGTGTTAATGTTGCTGTTGTTGCTGCCACACACAGTGCTAATGTTGCTGCCTTACTCAGTGTTACTGTTGCTGTTGTTGCTGCCACTTTCAGTGTTAATGTTGCTGTTGTTGCTGCCTCACTCAGTGTTAATGTTGCTGTTGTTGCTGCCACATTCAGTGTTAATGCTGCTGTTGTTGCTGCCTCACTCAGTGTTACTGTTGCTGTTGTTGCTGCCACACTCGGTGTTAATGTTGCTGCCTAACTCAGTGTTAATGTTGCTGCCTCACTCAGTGTTAATGCTGCTGTTGTTGCTGCCTCACTCAGTGTTAATGTTGTTATTGTTGCTGCCACACTCAGTGTTAATGTTGCTGCCTCACTCAATGTTTTTGTTGCTGTTGTTGTTGCCTCACTCAGTGTTAATGTTGCTGTTGTTGCTGCCTCACTCAGTGTTAATGTTGCTGTTGTTGCTGCCTCACTCAGTGTTAATGTTGTTGTCACATTCAGTGTTACTGTTGCTGTTGTTGGTGCCACACTCAGTGTTAATGTTGCTGTTGTTGTTGCCTCACTCAGTGTTAATGTTGCTGTTGTTGCTGCCACACTCGGTGTTAATGTTGCTGTTGTTGTTGCCTCACTCAGTGTTAATGCTGCTGTTGTTGCTGCCACACTCAGTGTTAATGTTGCTGTTGTTGCTGCCACACTCAGTGTTAATGTTGCTGTTGTTGCTGCCACACTCAGTGTTAATGTTGCTTCGTCACTCAGTGTTAATGTTGCTGTTGTTGTTGCCTCACTCAGTGTTAATGTTGCTTCGTCACTCAGTGTTAATGTTGCAGTTGTTGCTGCCACGCTCAGTGTTAATGTTGCTGCCACACTCTGTGTTAATGTTTCTGCCACGCTCAGTGTTAATGTTGCTGCCATGCTCAGTGTTAATGTTGCTGTTGTTGCTGCCACGCTCAGTGTTAATGTTGCTGCCACGCTCAGTGTTAATGTTGTTATTGTTGCTGCCACACTCAATGTTATTGTTGCTGCCTCACGCAGTGTTAATGTTGCTGTTGTTGTTGCCTCACTCAGTGTTAATGTTGCTTCCTCACTCAGTGTTAATGTTGCTGTTGTTGTTGCCTCACTCAGTGTTAATGTTGCTGCCTCACTCAGTGTTACTGTTGCTGCCTCACTCAGTGTTACTGTTGCTGTTGTTGTTGCCTCACTCAGTGTTAATGTTGCTGGCTCACTCAATGTTAATGTTGTTGTTGTTGTTGCCTCACTCAGTGTTAATTTTGCTGCCTCTCTCAGTGTTAATGTTGCTGCCTCACTCAGTGTTACTGTTGCTGTTGTTGCTGCCTCACTCAGTGTTAACGTTGCTGTTGTTGTTGCCTCACTCAGTGTTAATGTTGCTGCCACACTCAATGTTAATGTTGCTCTTGTTGCTGCCACACTCAGTGTTAATGTTGCTTCGTCACTCAGTGTTAATGTTGCTGTTGTTGTTGCCTAACTCAGTGTTAATGTTGCTGTTGTTGCTGCCACACTCAGTGTTAATGTTGCTTCGTCACTAAGTGTTAATGTTGCAGTTGTTGCTGCCACGCTCAGTGTTAATGTTGCTGTTGTTGCTGCCACACTCAGTGTTACTGTTGCTGTTGTTGCTGCCTCACTCAGTGTTACTGTTGCTGTTGTTTCTGCCACACTCGGTGTTACTGTTGTTGTTGTTGCTGCCACACTTGGTGTTACTGTTGCTGTTGTTGGTGCCACACTCAGTGTTAATGTTGCTGCCTCACTCGGTGTTAATGTTGCTGCCTCACTCAATGTTAATGTTGCTGTTGTTGCTGCCTCACTCAGTGTTAATGTTGCTCCCTCACTCAGTGTTAATGTTGCTGTTGTTGCGGCCTCAGTCAGTGTTATTGTTGCTGTTGTTGTTGCCTCACTAAGTGTTAATGTTGCTGTTGTTAGTGCCTCACTCAGTGTTAATGTTGCTGTTGTTGGTGCCTCACTCAGTGTTAATGTTGCTGTTGTTGCTGCCTCACTCAGTGTTACTGTTGCAGCCACACTCAGTGTTAATGTTGCTGCCTCACTCAGTGTTAATGTTGCTGCCTCACTCAGTGTTAATGTTGCTGCCTCACTCAGTGTTAATGTTGCTGTTGTTGTTGCCTCACTCAGTGTTAATGTTGCTGCCTCACTCAGTGTTAATGTTGCTGCCTCACTCAGTGTTAATGTTGCTGCCTTACTCAGTGTTAATGTTGCTGTTGTTGCTGCCACACACAGTGCTAATGTTGCTGCCTTACTCAGTGTTACTGTTGCTGTTGTTGCTGCCACTTTCAGTGTTAATGTTGCTGTTGTTGCTGCCTCACTCAGTGTTAATGTTGCTGTTGTTGCTCCCACATTCAGTGTTAATGCTGCTGTTGTTGCTGCCTCACTCAGTGTTACTGTTGCTGTTGTTGCTGCCACACTCGGTGTTAATGTTGCTGCCTAACTCAGTGTTAATGTTGCTGCCTCACTCAGTGTTAATGCTGCTGTTGTTGCTGCCTCACTCAGTGTTAATGTTGTTATTGTTGCTGCCACACTCAGTGTTAATGTTGCTGCCTCACTCAATGTTTTTGTTGCTGTTGTTGTTGCCTCACTCAGTGTTAATGTTGCTGTTGTTGCTGCCTCACTCAGTGTTAATGTTGCTGTTGTTGCTGCCTCACTCAGTGTTAATGTTGTTGTCACATTCAGTGTTACTGTTGCTGTTGTTGGTGCCACACTCAGTGTTAATGTTGCTGTTGTTGTTGCCTCACTCAGTGTTAATGTTGCTGTTGTTGCTGCCACACTCGGTGTTAATGTTGCTGTTGTTGTTGCCTCACTCAGTGTTAATGCTGCTGTTGTTGCTGCCACACTCAGTGTTAATGTTGCTGTTGTTGCTGCCACACTCAGTGTTAATGTTGCTGTTGTTGCTGCCACACTCAGTGTTAATGTTGCTTCGTCACTCAGTGTTAATGTTGCTGTTGTTGTTGCCTCACTCAGTGTTAATGTTGCTTCGTCACTCAGTGTTAATGTTGCAGTTGTTGCTGCCACGCTCAGTGTTAATGTTGCTGCCACACTCTGTGTTAATGTTTCTGCCACGCTCAGTGTTAATGTTGCTGCCATGCTCAGTGTTAATGTTGCTGTTGTTGCTGCCACGCTCAGTGTTAATGTTGCTGCCACGCTCAGTGTTAATGTTGTTATTGTTGCTGCCACACTCAATGTTATTGTTGCTGCCTCACGCAGTGTTAATGTTGCTGTTGTTGTTGCCTCACTCAGTGTTAATGTTGCTGCCTCACTCAGTGTTAATGTTGCTGTTGTTGTTGCCTCACTCAGTGTTAATGTTGCTGCCTCACTCAGTGTTACTGTTGCTGCCTCACTCAGTGTTACTGTTGCTGTTGTTGTTGCCTCACTCAGTGTTAATGTTGCTGGCTCACTCAATGTTAATGTTGTTGTTGTTGTTGCCTCACTCAGTGTTAATTTTGCTGCCTCTATCAGTGTTAATGTTGCTGCCTCACTCAGTGTTACTGTTGCTGTTGTTGCTGCCTCACTCAGTGTTAACGTTGCTGTTGTTGTTGCCTCACTCAGTGTTAATGTTGCTGCCACACTCAATGTTAATGTTGCTCTTGTTGCTGCCACACTCAGTGTTAATGTTGCTTCGTCACTCAGTGTTAATGTTGCTGTTGTTGTTGCCTAACTCAGTGTTAATGTTGCTGTTGTTGCTGCCACACTCAGTGTTAATGTTGCTTCGTCACTAAGTGTTAATGTTGCAGTTGTTGCTGCCACGCTCAGTGTTAATGTTGCTGTTGTTGCTGCCACACTCAGTGTTACTGTTGCTGTTGTTGCTGCCTCACTCAGTGTTACTGTTGCTGTTGTTTCTGCCACACTCGGTGTTACTGTTGTTGTTGTTGCTGCCACACTTGGTGTTACTGTTGCTGTTGTTGGTGCCACACTCAGTGTTAATGTTGCTGCCTCACTCGGTGTTAATGTTGCTGCCTCACTCAATGTTAATGTTGCTGTTGTTGCTGCCTCACTCAGTGTTAATGTTGCTGCCTCACTAAGTGTTAATGTTGCTGCCTCACTCAGTGTTAATGTTGCTGCCTCACTCAGAGATAATGTTGCTGTTGTTCATGCCACACTGTGTTAATGTTGCTGCCACACTCAGTGTTAATGTTGCTGTTGTTGTTGTCTCACTCAGTGTTAATGTTGCTGTTGTTGCTGCCACACTCAGTGTTAATGTTGCTGTTGTTGCTGCCTCACTCAGTGTTAATGTTGCTGCCTCACTCAGTGTTAATGTTGCTGCCTCACTCAGCGTTAATGTTGCTGTTGTTTTGTCTCACTCAGTGTTAATGTTGCTTTTGTTGTTGTCTCACTCAGTGTTAATGTTGCTGCTGCCACACTCAGTGTTAATGTTGCTGTTGTTGTTGCCAGACTCAGTGTTAATGTTGCTGTTGTTGCTGCCACACTCAGTGTTAATGTTGCTGCCACACTCAGTGTTAATGTTGCTGTTGTTGCTGCCACACTCAGTTTTAATGTTGCTGTTGTTGCTGCCACACTCATTGTTAATGTTGCTGTTGTTGCTGCCTCACTCAGTGTTAATGTTGCTGTTGTTGCTGCCACACTCAGTGTTAATGTTGCAGTTGTTGCTGCCACACTCAATATTAATGTTGCTGTTGTTGCTGCCTCACTCAGTGTTACTGTTGCTGTTGTTGTTGCCACACTCAGTGTTAATGTTGCTGTTGTTGCTGCCTCACTCAGTGTTAATGTTGCTGTTGTTGCGGCCACACTCAGTGTTAATGTTGTTGCCTCACTCAGTGTTACTGTTGCTGTTGTTGTTGCCTCACTCAGTGTTAATGTTTCTGTTGTTGCTGCCTCACTCAGTGTTAATGTTGCTGTTGTTGTTGCCACACTCAGTGTTAATGTTGCTGTTGTTGCTGCCACACTCAGTGTTAATGTTGCTGTTGTTGCTGCCTCACTCAGTGTTAATGTTGCTGCCACACTCAGTGTTAATGTTGTTGTTGTTGCTGCCACACTCAGTGTTACTGTTGCTGTTGTTGCTGCCACACTCAGTGTTACTGTTGCTGTTGTTGCTGCCTCACTCAGTGTTAATGTTGCTGTTGTTGCTGCAACACTCGGTGTTACTTTTGCTGTTGTTGCTCCCACACTTGGTGTTACTGTTGCTGCTGCCACACTCAGTGTTAATGTTGCTGCCTCAACCGGTGTTAATGTTGCTGTTGTTGCTGCCTCACTCAGTGTTAATGTTGCTGTTGTTGGTGCCTCACTCAGTATTAATCTTGCTGTTGTTGTTGCCTCACTCAGTGTTAATGTTGCTGTTGTTGGTGCCTCACACAGTGTTAATGTTGCTGCCACACTCAGTGTTACTGTTGCTGTTGTTGCTGCCACACTCGGTGTTAATGTTGCTGCCTAACTCAGTGTTAATGTTGCTGCCTCATTCAGTGTTAATGTTGCTGCCTCATTCAGTGTTAATGCTGCTGTTGTTGCTGCCTCACTCAGTGTTAATGTTGTTATTGTTGCTGCCACACTCAGTGTTAATGTTGCTGCCTCACTCAATGTTTTTGGTGCTGTTGTTGTTGCCTCACTCAGTGTTAATGTTGCTGTTGTTGCTGCCTCATTCAGTGTTAATGTTGCTGTTGTTGCTGCCTCACTCAGTGTTAATGTTGTTGTCACATTCAGTGTTACTGTTGCTGTTGTTGCTGCCACACTCAGTGTTAATGTTGCTGTTGTTGTTGCCTCACTCAGTGTTAATGTTGCTGTTGTTGCTGCCACACTCGGTGATAATGTTGCTGTTGTTGTTGCCTCACTCAGTGTTAATGCTGCTGTTGTTGCTGCCACACTCAGTGTTAATGTTGCTGTTGTTGCTGCCACACTCAGTGTTAATGTCTCTGTTGTTGCTGCCACACTCAGTGTTAATGTTGCTTCGTCACTCAGTGTTAATGTTGCTGTTGTTGTTGCCTCACTCAGTGTTAATGTTGCTTCGTCACTCAGTGTTAATGTTGCAGTTGTTGCTGCCACGCTCAGTGTTAATGTTGCTGTTGTTGCTGCCACACTCTGTGTTAATGTTTCTGCCACGCTCAGTGTTAATGTTGCTGCCATGCTCAGTGTTAATGTTGCTGTTGTTGCTGCCACGCTCAGTGTTAATGTTGCTGCCACGCTCAGTGTTAATGTTGCTGCCACGCTCAGTGTTAATGTTGCTGTTGTTGCTGCCTCACTCAGTGTTAATGTTGCTGTTGTTGCTGCCACGCTCAGTGTTAATGTTGCTGTTGTTGCTGCCACACTCAGTGTTAATGTTGCTGTTGTTGCTGCCACACTCAATATTAATGTTGCTGTTGTTGCTGCCTCACTCAGTGTTACTGTTGCTGTTGTTGTTGCCACACTCAGTGTTAATGTTGCAGTTGTTGCTGCCTCACTCAGTATTAATGTTGCTGTTGTTGCGGCCACACTCAGTGTTAATGTTGTTGCCTCACTCAGTGTTACTGTTGCTGTTGTTGTTGCCTCACTCAGTGTTAATGTTTCTGTTGTTTCTGCCTCACTCAGTGTTAATGTTGCTGTTGTTGTTGCCACACTCAGTGTTAATGTTGCTGTTGTTGCTGCCACACTCAGTGTTAATGTTGTTGTTGTTGCTGCCTCACTCAGTGTTAATGTTGCTGCCACACTCAGTGTTAATGTTGTTGTTGTTGCTGCCACACTCAGTGTTACTGTTGCTGTTGTTACTGCCTCACTCAGTGTTACTGTTGCTGTTGTTGCTGCCACACTCAGTGTTACTGTTGCTGCTGCCTCACTCAGTGTTAATGTTGCTGTTGTTGCTGCAACACTCGGTGTTACTGTTGCTGTTGTTGCTCCCACACTTGGTGTTACTGTTGCTGTTGTTGCTGCCACACTCAGTGTTAATGTTGCTGCCTCAACCGGTGTTAATGTTGCTGTTGTTGCTGCCTCACTCAGTGTTAATGTTGCTGTTGTTGGTGCCTCACTCAGTATTAATCTTGCTGTTGTTGTTGCCTCACTCAGTGTTAATGTTGCTGTTGTTGGTGCCTCACACAGTGTTAATGTTGCTGCCACACTCAGTGTTACTGTTGCTGTTGTTGCTGCCACACTCGGTGTTAATGTTGCTGCCTAACTCAGTGTTAATGTTGCTGCCTCATTCAGTGTTAATGCTGCTGTTGTTGCTGCCTCACTCAGTGTTAATGTTGTTATTGTTGCTGCCACACTCAGTGTTAATGTTGCTGCCTCACTCAATGTTTTTGGTGCTGTTGTTGTTGCCTCACTCAGTGTTAATGTTGCTGTTGTTGCTGCCTCATTCAGTGTTAATGTTGCTGTTGTTGCTGCCTCACTCAGTGTTAATGTTGTTGTCACATTCAGTGTTACTGTTGCTGTTGTTGCTGCCACACACAGTGTTAATGTTGCTGTTGTTGTTGCCTCACTCAGTGTTAATGTTGCTGTTGTTGCTGCCACACTCGGTGATAATGTTGCTGTTGTTGTTGCCTCACTCAGTGTTAATGCTGCTGTTGTTGCTGCCACACTCAGTGTTAATGTTGCTGTTGTTGCTGCCACACTCAGTGTTAATGTCTCTGTTGTTGCTGCCACACTCAGTGTTAATGTTGCTTCGTCACTCAGTGTTAATGTTGCTGTTGTTGTTGCCTCACTCAGTGTTAATGTTGCTTCGTCACTCAGTGTTAATGTTGCAGTTGTTGCTGCCACGCTCAGTGTTAATGTTGCTGTTGTTGCTGCCACACTCTGTGTTAATGTTTCTGCCACGCTCAGTGTTAATGTTGCTGCCATGCTCAGTGTTAATGTTGCTGTTGTTGCTGCCACGCTCAGTGTTAATGTTGCTGCCACGCTCAGTGTTAATGTTGCTGCCACGCTCAGTGTTAATGTTGCTGTTGTTGCTGCCTCACTCAGTGTTAATGTTGCTGTTGTTGCTGCCACGCTCAGTGTTAATGTTGCTGTTGTTGCTGCCACACTCAGTGTTAATGTTGCTGTTGTTGCTGCCACACTCAATATTAATGTTGCTGTTGTTGCTGCCTCACTCAGTGTTACTGTTGCTGTTGTTGTTGCCACACTCAGTGTTAATGTTGCAGTTGTTGCTGCCTCACTCAGTATTAATGTTGCTGTTGTTGCGGCCACACTCAGTGTTAATGTTGTTGCCTCACTCAGTGTTACTGTTGCTGTTGTTGTTGCCTCCCTCAGTGTTAATGTTTCTGTTGTTTCTGCCTCACTCAGTGTTAATGTTGCTGTTGTTGTTGCCACACTCAGTGTTAATGTTGCTGTTGTTGCTGCCACACTCAGTGTTAATGTTGCTGCCTCACTCAGTGTTAATGTTGCTGCCACACTCAGTGTTAATGTTGTTGTTGTTGCTGCCACACTCAGTGTTACTGTTGCTGTTGTTACTGCCTCACTCAGTGTTACTGTTGCTGTTGTTGCTGCCACACTCAGTGTTACTGTTGCTGTTGTTGCTGCCTCACTCAGTGTTAATGTTGCTGTTGTTGCTGCAACACTCGGTGTTACTGTTGCTGTTGTTGCTCCCACACTTGGTGTTACTGTTGCTGTTGTTGCTGCCACACTCAGTGTTAATGTTGCTGCCTCAACCGGTGTTAATGTTGCTGTTGTTGCTGCCTCACTCAGTGTTATTGTTGCTGTTGTTGGTGCCTCACTCAGTGTTAATCTTGCTCTTGTTGTTGCCTCACTCAGTGTTAATGTTGCTGTTGTTGGTGCCTCACACAGTGTTAATGTTGCTGCCACACTCAGTGTTACTGTTGCTGTTGTTGCTGCCTCACTCAGTGTTACTGTTGCTATTGTTGCTGCCTCACTCCGTGTTAATGTTGCTGCCTCACTCAGTGTTAATGTTGCTGCCACACTCAGTGTTAATGTTGCTGTTGTTGTTGCCTCACTCAGTGTTGATGTTGCTGCCTCACTCAGTGTTAATGTTGCTGATGTTGGTGCCTCACTCAGTGTTAATGTTGCTGTTGTTGGTGCCTCACTCAGTGTTAATGTTGCTGTTGTTGCTGCCTCACTCAGTGTTACTGTTGCTGTTGTTGCTGCCACACTCAGTGTTAATCCTGCTGTTGTTGCTGCCACACTCAGTGTCAATGTTGCTGTTGGTGCTGCCACACTCAGTGGTAATGTTGCTGTTGTTGCTGCCACACTCAGTGTTAATGTTGCTGTTGTTGCTGCCACACTCAGTGTTAATCCTGCTGTTGTTGCTGCCACACTCAGTGTTAATGTTGCTGTTGGTGCTGCCACACTCAGTGTTAATGCTGCTGCTGTTGCTGCCTCACTCAGTGTTAATGTTGCTGTTGTTGCTGCCAAACTCAGTGTTAATGCTGCTGTTGTTGCTGCCACACTCGGTGTTAATGTTGCTGTTGTTGCTGCCTCACTCAGTGTTAATGTTGCTGTTGGTGCTGTAACACTCAGTGTTAATGCTGGTGTTGTTGCTGTCTCACTCAGTGTTAATGTTGCTGTTGTTGCTGCCTCACTCAGTGTTAATGTTGTTCTTGTTGCTGCCACACTCAGTGTTAATGTTGCTGTTGTTGCTGCCACACTCAGTGTTAATGTTGCTGTTGTTGCTGCCTCACTCAGTGTTAATGTTGCTGCCTCACTCAATGTTAATGTTGCTGTTGTTGCTGCCTCACTCAGTGTTAATGTTGCTGCCTCACTTAGTGTTAATGTTGCTGCCTCACTCAGTGTTAATGTTGCTGCCACACTCAGTGTTAATGTTGCTGTTGTTGCCACACTGTGTTAATGTTGCTGCCACACTCAGTGTTAATGTTGCTGCCACACTCAGAGATAATGTTGCTGTTGTTGCTGCCACACTGTGTTAATGTTGCTTCCACACTCAGTGTTAATGTTGCTTCCACACTCAGAGATAATGTTGCTGTTGTTGCTGCCACACTGTGTTAATGTTGCTTCCACACTCAGTGTTAATGTTGCTGCCACACTCAGAGATAATGTTGCTGTTGTTGCTTCCACACTCAGTGTTAATGTTGCTGCCACACTCAGTGTTAATGTTGCTGTTGTTGCCACACTGTGTTAATGTTGCTGCCACACTCAGTGTTAATGTTGCTGCCACACTCAGAGATAATGTTGCTGTTGTTGCTGCCACACTGTGTTAATGTTGCTTCCACACTCAGTGTTAATGTTGCTGCCACACTCAGAGATAATGTTGCTGTTGTTGCTGCCACACTCAGTGTAAATGTTGTAGCCACACTCAGTGTTAATGTTGCTATTGTTGTTGTCTCATTCAGTGCTAATGTTGCTGTTGTTGCTGCTACACTCAGTGTTAATGTTGCTGTTGTTGTTGCCAGACTCAGCGTTAATGTTGCTGTTGTTGCTGCCTCACTCAGTGTTAATGTTGCTGCCACACACAGTGTTAATGTTGCTGTTGTTGTTGCCTCACTCAGTGTTAATGTTGCTGTTGTTGCTGCCACACTCAGTGTTAATGTTGCTGTTGTTGCTGCCACACTCAGTGTTAATGTTGCTGTTGTTGCTGTCTCACTCAGTGTTAATGTTGCTGTTGTTGCTGCCTCACTCAGTGTTAATGTTGCTGTTGTTGCTGCCTCACTCAGTGTTAATGTTGCTGTTGTTGCTGCCACACTCAGTGTTAATGTTGCTGTTGTTGCTGCCACGCTCAGTGTTAATGTTGCTGTTGTTGCTGCCACACTCAGTGTTAATGTTGCTTCGTCACTCAGTGTTAATGTTGCTGTTGTTGTTGCCTCACTCAGTGTTAATGTTGCTTCGTCACTCAGTGTTAATGTTGCAGTTGTTGCTGCCACGCTCAGTGTTAATGTTGCTGTTGTTGCTGCCACACTCTGTGTTAATGTTTCTGCCACGCTCAGTGTTAATGTTGCTGCCATGCTCAGTGTTAATGTTGCTGTTGTTGCTGCCACGCTCAGTGTTAATGTTGCTGCCACGCTCAGTGTTAATGTTGCTGCCACGCTCAGTGTTAATGTTGCTGTTGTTGCTGCCTCACTCAGTGTTAATGTTGCTGTTGTTGCTGCCACGCTCAGTGTTAATGTTGCTGTTGTTGCTGCCACACTCAGTGTTAATGTTGCTGTTGTTGCTGCCACACTCAATATTAATGTTGCTGTTGTTGCTGCCTCACTCAGTGTTACTGTTGCTGTTGTTGTTGCCACACTCAGTGTTAATGTTGCAGTTGTTGCTGCCTCACTCAGTATTAATGTTGCTGTTGTTGCGGCCACACTCAGTGTTAATGTTGTTGCCTCACTCAGTGTTACTGTTGCTGTTGTTGTTGCCTCCCTCAGTGTTAATGTTTCTGTTGTTTCTGCCTCACTCAGTGTTAATGTTGCTGTTGTTGTTGCCACACTCAGTGTTAATGTTGCTGTTGTTGCTGCCACACTCAGTGTTAATGTTGCTGCCTCACTCAGTGTTAATGTTGCTGCCACACTCAGTGTTAATGTTGTTGTTGTTGCTGCCACACTCAGTGTTACTGTTGCTGTTGTTACTGCCTCACTCAGTGTTACTGTTGCTGTTGTTGCTGCCACACTCAGTGTTACTGTTGCTGTTGTTGCTGCCTCACTCAGTGTTAATGTTGCTGTTGTTGCTGCAACACTCGGTGTTACTGTTGCTGTTGTTGCTCCCACACTTGGTGTTACTGTTGCTGTTGTTGCTGCCACACTCAGTGTTAATGTTGCTGCCTCAACCGGTGTTAATGTTGCTGTTGTTGCTGCCTCACTCAGTGTTATTGTTGCTGTTGTTGGTGCCTCACTCAGTGTTAATCTTGCTCTTGTTGTTGCCTCACTCAGTGTTAATGTTGCTGTTGTTGGTGCCTCACACAGTGTTAATGTTGCTGCCACACTCAGTGTTACTGTTGCTGTTGTTGCTGCCTCACTCAGTGTTACTGTTGCTATTGTTGCTGCCTCACTCCGTGTTAATGTTGCTGCCTCACTCAGTGTTAATGTTGCTGCCACACTCAGTGTTAATGTTGCTGTTGTTGTTGCCTCACTCAGTGTTGATGTTGCTGCCTCACTCAGTGTTAATGTTGCTGATGTTGGTGCCTCACTCAGTGTTAATGTTGCTGTTGTTGGTGCCTCACTCAGTGTTAATGTTGCTGTTGTTGCTGCCTCACTCAGTGTTACTGTTGCTGTTGTTGCTGCCACACTCAGTGTTAATCCTGCTGTTGTTGCTGCCACACTCAGTGTCAATGTTGCTGTTGGTGCTGCCACACTCAGTGGTAATGTTGCTGTTGTTGCTGCCACACTCAGTGTTAATGTTGCTGTTGTTGCTGCCACACTCAGTGTTAATCCTGCTGTTGTTGCTGCCACACTCAGTGTTAATGTTGCTGTTGGTGCTGCCACACTCAGTGTTAATGCTGCTGCTGTTGCTGCCTCACTCAGTGTTAATGTTGCTGTTGTTGCTGCCAAACTCAGTGTTAATGCTGCTGTTGTTGCTGCCACACTCGGTGTTAATGTTGCTGTTGTTGCTGCCTCACTCAGTGTTAATGTTGCTGTTGGTGCTGTAACACTCAGTGTTAATGCTGGTGTTGTTGCTGTCTCACTCAGTGTTAATGTTGCTGTTGTTGCTGCCTCACTCAGTGTTAATGTTGTTCTTGTTGCTGCCACACTCAGTGTTAATGTTGCTGTTGTTGCTGCCACACTCAGTGTTAATGTTGCTGTTGTTGCTGCCTCACTCAGTGTTAATGTTGCTGCCTCACTCAATGTTAATGTTGCTGTTGTTGCTGCCTCACTCAGTGTTAATGTTGCTGCCTCACTTAGTGTTAATGTTGCTGCCTCACTCAGTGTTAATGTTGCTGCCACACTCAGTGTTAATGTTGCTGTTGTTGCCACACTGTGTTAATGTTGCTGCCACACTCAGTGTTAATGTTGCTGCCACACTCAGAGATAATGTTGCTGTTGTTGCTGCCACACTGTGTTAATGTTGCTTCCACACTCAGTGTTAATGTTGCTTCCACACTCAGAGATAATGTTGCTGTTGTTGCTGCCACACTGTGTTAATGTTGCTTCCACACTCAGTGTTAATGTTGCTGCCACACTCAGAGATAATGTTGCTGTTGTTGCTTCCACACTCAGTGTTAATGTTGCTGCCACACTCAGTGTTAATGTTGCTGTTGTTGCCACACTGTGTTAATGTTGCTGCCACACTCAGTGTTAATGTTGCTGCCACACTCAGAGATAATGTTGCTGTTGTTGCTGCCACACTGTGTTAATGTTGCTTCCACACTCAGTGTTAATGTTGCTGCCACACTCAGAGATAATGTTGCTGTTGTTGCTGCCACACTCAGTGTAAATGTTGTAGCCACACTCAGTGTTAATGTTGCTATTGTTGTTGTCTCATTCAGTGCTAATGTTGCTGTTGTTGCTGCTACACTCAGTGTTAATGTTGCTGTTGTTGTTGCCAGACTCAGCGTTAATGTTGCTGTTGTTGCTGCCTCACTCAGTGTTAATGTTGCTGCCACACACAGTGTTAATGTTGCTGTTGTTGTTGCCTCACTCAGTGTTAATGTTGCTGTTGTTGCTGCCACACTCAGTGTTAATGTTGCTGTTGTTGCTGCCACACTCAGTGTTAATGTTGCTGTTGTTGCTGTCTCACTCAGTGTTAATGTTGCTGTTGTTGCTGCCTCACTCAGTGTTAATGTTGCTGTTGTTGCTGCCTCACTCAGTGTTAATGTTGCTGTTGTTGCTGCCACACTCAGTGTTAATGTTGCTGTTGTTGCTGCCACGCTCAGTGTTAATGTTGCTGTTGTTGCTGCCACACTCAGTGTTAATGTTGCTGTTGTTGGTGCCTCACTCAGTGTTAATGTTGCTGTTGTTGCTGCCTCACTCAGTGTTAATGTTGTTGCCACACTCAGTGTTAATGTTGCTGTTGTTGCTTCCTCACTCAGTGTTAATGTTGCTGTTGTTGCTGACTCACTCAGTGTTAATGTTGCTGTTGTTGCTGCCACACTCAGTGTTAATGTTGTTGCCTCACTCAGTGTTACTGTTGCTGTTGTTGTTGCCTCACTCAGTGTTAATGTTTCTGTTGTTGCTGCCTCACTCAGTGTTACTGTTGCTGTTGTTGCTGCCTCACTCGGTGTTAATGTTGCTGTTGTTGCTGCCTCACTCAGTGTTACTGTTGCTGTTGTTGCTGCCTCACTCAGTGTTAATGTTGCTGTTGTTGCTGCCACACTCAGTGTTACTGTTGCTGTTGTTGCTGCCACACTCAGTGTTACTGTTGCTGTTATTGCTGCCTCACTCAGTGTTAATGTTGCTGTTGTTGCTGCCTCACTCAGTGTTACTGTTGCTGTTGTTGCTGCCACACTCGGTGTTACTGTTGCTGTTGTTGCTGCCACACTTGGTGTTATTGTTGCTGTTGTTGCTGCCTCACTCAGTGTTAATGTTGATGTTGTTGGTGCCTCACTCAGTGTTAATCTTGCTGTTGTTGTTGCCTCACTCAGTGTTAATGTTGCTGTTGTTGGTGCCTCACTCAGTGTTAATGTTGCTGTTGTTGCTGCCATACTCAGTGTTACTGTTGCTGTTGTTGCTGCCTCACTCAGTGTTACTGTTGCTGTTGTTGCTGCCTCACTCAGTGTTACTGTTGCTGTTGTTTCTGCCACACTCGGTGTTACTGTTACTGTTGTTGCTGCCACACTTGGTGTTACTGTTGCTGTTGTTGGTGCCACACTCAGTGTTAATGTTGCTGCCTCACTCGGTGTTAATGTTGCTGTTGTTGGTGCCTCACTCAGTGTTAATCTTGCTGTTGTTGTTGCCTCACTCAGTGTTAATGTTGCTGTTGTTGGTGCCTCACTCAGTGTTAATGTTGCTGTTGTTGCTGCCACACTCAGTGTTACTGTTGCTGTTGTTGCTGCCTCACTCAGTGTTACTGTTGCTGTTGTTGCTGCCTCACTCAGTGTTAATGTTGCTGCCTCACTCAGTGTTAATGTTGCTGCCTCACTCAGTGTTAATGTTGCTGTTGTTATTGCCTGACTCAGTGTTAATGTTGCTGCCTCACTCAGTGTTAATATTGCTGTTGTTGCTGCCTCACTCAGTGTTACTGTTGCTGTTGTTGCTGCCTCACTCAGTGTTACTGTTGCTTTTGTTGCTGCCACACTTGGTGTTAATGTTGCTGTTGTTGCTGCCTCACTTGGTGTTACTGTTGCTGTTGTTGCTGCCACACTCAGTGTTAATGTTGCTGCCTCACTCGGTGTTAATGTTGCTGTTGTTGCTGCCTCACTCAGTGTTAATGTTGCTGTTGTTGGTGCCTCACTCAGTGTTAATGTTGCTGTTGTTGCTGCCTCACTCAGTGTTAATGTTGCTGCCTCACTCAGTGTTAATGTTGCTGCCTCACTCAGTGTTAATGTTGCTGTTGTTGCTGCCACACTCAGTGTTAATGTTGCTTCGTCACTCAGTGTTAATGTTGCTGTTGTTGTTGCCTAACTCAGTGTTAATGTTGCTGTTGTTGCTGCCACAATCAGTGTTAATGTTGCTTCGTCACTCAGTGTTAATGTTGCAGTTGTTGCTGCCACGCTCAGTGTTAATGTTGCTGTTGTTGCTGCCACACTCAGTGTTACTGTTGCTGTTGTTGCTGCCTCACTCAGTGTTACTGTTGCTGTTGTTTCTGCCACACTCGGTGTTACTGTTGCTGTTGTTGCTGCCACGCTTGGTGTTACTGTTGCTGTTGTTGGTGCCACACTCAGTGTTAATGTTGCTGCCTCACTCGGTGTTAATGTTGCTGCCTCAGTCAATGTTAATGTTGCTGTTGTTGCTGCCTCACTCAGTGTTAATGTTGCTGCCTCACTAAGTGTTAATGTTGCTGCCTCACACAGTGTTAATGTTGCTGCCTCACTCAGAGATAATGTTGCTGTTGTTGCTGCCACACTGTGTTAATGTTGCTGTTGTTGTTGTCTCACTCAGTGTTAATGTTGCTGTTGTTGCTGCCACACTCAGTGTTAATGTTGCTGTTGTTGCTTCCTCACTCAGTGTTAATGTTGCTGCCTCACTCAGTGTTAATGTTGCTGCCTCACTCAGAGATAATGTTGCTGTTGTTGCTGCCACACTGTGTTAATGTTGCTGTTGTTGCTGCCACACTCAGTGTTATTGGTGCTGCCACACTCAGTGTTAATGTTGCCGTTGTTGTTGTCTCACTCAGTGTTAATGTTGCTGTTGTTGTTGTCTCACTCAGTGTTAATGTTGCTGCTTCCACACTCAGTGTTAATGTTGCTGTTGTTGTTGCCAGACTCAGTGTTAATGTTGCTGTTGTTGCTGCCACACTCAGTGTTAATGTTGCTGCCACACTCAGTGTTAATGTTGCTGTTGTTGCTGCCTCACTCAGTGTTAATGTTGCTGTTGTTGCTGCCTCACTCAGTGTTAATGTTGCTGTTGTTGCTGCCACGCTAGGTGTTAATGTTGCTGCCTCACTCAGTGTTAATGTTGATGCCTCACTCAGTGTTAATGTTGCTGCCTCACTCAGTGTTAATGTTGCTGTTGTTGCGGCCTCACTCAGTGTTATTGTTGCTGTTGTTGTTGCCTCACTAAGTGTTAATGTTGCTGTTGTTAGTGCCTCACTCAGTGTTAATGTTGCTGTTGTTGGTGCCTCACTCAGTGTTAATGTTGCTGTTGTTGCTGCCTCACTCAGTGTTACTGTTGCAGCCACACTCAGTGTTAATGTTGCTGCCTCACTCAGTGTTAATGTTGCTGCCTCACTCAGTGTTAATGTTGCTGCCTCACTCAGTGTTAATGTTGCTGTTGTTGTTGCCTCACTCAGTGTTAATGTTGCTGCCTCACTCAGTGTTAATGTTGCTGCCTCACTCAGTGTTAATGTTGCTGCCTTACTCAGTGTTAATGTTGCTGTTGTTGCTGCCACACACAGTGCTAATGTTGCTGCCTTACTCAGTGTTACTGTTGCTGTTGTTGCTGCCACTTTCAGTGTTAATGTTGCTGTTGTTGCTGCCTCACTCAGTGTTAATGTTGCTGTTGTTGCTGCCACATTCAGTGTTAATGCTGCTGTTGTTGCTGCCTCACTCAGTGTTACTGTTGCTGTTGTTGCTGCCACACTCGGTGTTAATGTTGCTGCCTAACTCAGTGTTAATGTTGCTGCCTCACTCAGTGTTAATGCTGCTGTTGTTGCTGCCTCACTCAGTGTTAATGTTGTTATTGTTGCTGCCACACTCAGTGTTAATGTTGCTGCCTCACTCAATGTTTTTGTTGCTGTTGTTGTTGCCTCACTCAGTGTTAATGTTGCTGTTGTTGCTGCCTCACTCAGTGTTAATGTTGCTGTTGTTGCTGCCTCACTCAGTGTTAATGTTGTTGTCACATTCAGTGTTACTGTTGCTGTTGTTGGTGCCACACTCAGTGTTAATGTTGCTGTTGTTGTTGCCTCACTCAGTGTTAATGTTGCTGTTGTTGCTGCCACACTCGGTGTTAATGTTGCTGTTGTTGTTGCCTCACTCAGTGTTAATGCTGCTGTTGTTGCTGCCACACTCAGTGTTAATGTTGCTGTTGTTGCTGCCACACTCAGTGTTAATGTTGCTGTTGTTGCTGCCACACTCAGTGTTAATGTTGCTTCGTCACTCAGTGTTAATGTTGCTGTTGTTGTTGCCTCACTCAGTGTTAATGTTGCTTCGTCACTCAGTGTTAATGTTGCAGTTGTTGCTGCCACGCTCAGTGTTAATGTTGCTGCCACACTCTGTGTTAATGTTTCTGCCACGCTCAGTGTTAATGTTGCTGCCATGCTCAGTGTTAATGTTGCTGTTGTTGCTGCCACGCTCAGTGTTAATGTTGCTGCCACGCTCAGTGTTAATGTTGTTATTGTTGCTGCCACACTCAATGTTATTGTTGCTGCCTCACGCAGTGTTAATGTTGCTGTTGTTGTTGCCTCACTCAGTGTTAATGTTGCTTCCTCACTCAGTGTTAATGTTGCTGTTGTTGTTGCCTCACTCAGTGTTAATGTTGCTGCCTCACTCAGTGTTACTGTTGCTGCCTCACTCAGTGTTACTGTTGCTGTTGTTGTTGCCTCACTCAGTGTTAATGTTGCTGGCTCACTCAATGTTAATGTTGTTGTTGTTGTTGCCTCACTCAGTGTTAATTTTGCTGCCTCTCTCAGTGTTAATGTTGCTGCCTCACTCAGTGTTACTGTTGCTGTTGTTGCTGCCTCACTCAGTGTTAACGTTGCTGTTGTTGTTGCCTCACTCAGTGTTAATGTTGCTGCCACACTCAATGTTAATGTTGCTCTTGTTGCTGCCACACTCAGTGTTAATGTTGCTTCGTCACTCAGTGTTAATGTTGCTGTTGTTGTTGCCTAACTCAGTGTTAATGTTGCTGTTGTTGCTGCCACACTCAGTGTTAATGTTGCTTCGTCACTAAGTGTTAATGTTGCAGTTGTTGCTGCCACGCTCAGTGTTAATGTTGCTGTTGTTGCTGCCACACTCAGTGTTACTGTTGCTGTTGTTGCTGCCTCACTCAGTGTTACTGTTGCTGTTGTTTCTGCCACACTCGGTGTTACTGTTGTTGTTGTTGCTGCCACACTTGGTGTTACTGTTGCTGTTGTTGGTGCCACACTCAGTGTTAATGTTGCTGCCTCACTCGGTGTTAATGTTGCTGCCTCACTCAATGTTAATGTTGCTGTTGTTGCTGCCTCACTCAGTGTTAATGTTGCTGCCTCACTCAGTGTTAATGTTGCTGTTGTTGCGGCCTCACTCAGTGTTATTGTTGCTGTTGTTGTTGCCTCACTAAGTGTTAATGTTGCTGTTGTTAGTGCCTCACTCAGTGTTAATGTTGCTGTTGTTGGTGCCTCACTCAGTGTTAATGTTGCTGTTGTTGCTGCCTCACTCAGTGTTACTGTTGCAGCCACACTCAGTGTTAATGTTGCTGCCTCACTCAGTGTTAATGTTGCTGCCTCAATCAGTGTTAATGTTGCTGCCTCACTCAGTGTTAATGTTGCTGTTGTTGTTGCCTCACTCAGTGTTAATGTTGCTGCCTCACTCAGTGTTAATGTTGCTGCCTCACTCAGTGTTAATGTTGCTGCCTTACTCAGTGTTAATGTTGCTGTTGTTGCTGCCACACACAGTGCTAATGTTGCTGCCTTACTCAGTGTTACTGTTGCTGTTGTTGCTGCCACTTTCAGTGTTAATGTTGCTGTTGTTGCTGCCTCACTCAGTGTTAATGTTGCTGTTGTTGCTCCCACATTCAGTGTTAATGCTGCTGTTGTTGCTGCCTCACTCAGTGTTACTGTTGCTGTTGTTGCTGCCACACTCGGTGTTAATGTTGCTGCCTAACTCAGTGTTAATGTTGCTGCCTCACTCAGTGTTAATGCTGCTGTTGTTGCTGCCTCACTCAGTGTTAATGTTGTTATTGTTGCTGCCACACTCAGTGTTAATGTTGCTGCCTCACTCAATGTTTTTGTTGCTGTTGTTGTTGCCTCACTCAGTGTTAATGTTGCTGTTGTTGCTGCCTCACTCAGTGTTAATGTTGCTGTTGTTGCTGCCTCACTCAGTGTTAATGTTGTTGTCACATTCAATGTTACTGTTGCTGTTGTTGGTGCCACACTCAGTGTTAATGTTGCTGTTGTTGTTGCCTCACTCAGTGTTAATGTTGCTGTTGTTGCTGCCACACTCGGTGTTAATGTTGCTGTTGTTGTTGCCTCACTCAGTGTTAATGCTGCTGTTGTTGCTGCCACACTCAGTGTTAATGTTGCTGTTGTTGCTGCCACACTCAGTGTTAATGTTGCTGTTGTTGCTGCCACACTCAGTGTTAATGTTGCTTCGTCACTCAGTGTTAATGTTGCTGTTGTTGTTGCCTCACTCAGTGTTAATGTTGCTTCGTCACTCAGTGTTAATGTTGCAGTTGTTGCTGCCACGCTCAGTGTTAATGTTGCTGCCACACTCTGTGTTAATGTTTCTGCCACGCTCAGTGTTAATGTTGCTGCCATGCTCAGTGTTAATGTTGCTGTTGTTGCTGCCACGCTCAGTGTTAATGTTGCGGCCACGCTCAGTGTTAATGTTGTTATTGTTGCTGCCACACTCAATGTTATTGTTGCTGCCTCACGCAGTGTTAATGTTGCTGTTGTTGTTGCCTCACTCAGTGTTAATGTTGCTGCCTCACTCAGTGTTAATGTTGCTGTTGTTGTTGCCTCACTCAGTGTTAATGTTGCTGCCTCACTCAGTGTTACTGTTGCTGCCTCACTCAGTGTTACTGTTGCTGTTGTTGTTGCCTCACTCAGTGTTAATGTTGCTGGCTCACTCAATGTTAATGTTGTTGTTGTTGTTGCCTCACTCAGTGTTAATTTTGCTGCCTCTATCAGTGTTAATGTTGCTGCCTCACTCAGTGTTACTGTTGCTGTTGTTGCTGCCTCACTCAGTGTTAACGTTGCTGTTGTTGTTGCCTCACTCAGTGTTAATGTTGCTGCCACACTCAATGTTAATGTTGCTCTTGTTGCTGCCACACTCAGTGTTAATGTTGCTTCGTCACTCAGTGTTAATGTTGCTGTTGTTGTTGCCTAACTCAGTGTTAATGTTGCTGTTGTTGCTGCCACACTCAGTGTTAATGTTGCTTCGTCACTAAGTGTTAATGTTGCAGTTGTTGCTGCCACGCTCAGTGTTAATGTTGCTGTTGTTGCTGCCACACTCAGTGTTACTGTTGCTGTTGTTGCTGCCTCACTCAGTGTTACTGTTGCTGTTGTTTCTGCCACACTCGGTGTTACTGTTGTTGTTGTTGCTGCCACACTTGGTGTTACTGTTGCTGTTGTTGGTGCCACACTCAGTGTTAATGTTGCTGCCTCACTCGGTGTTAATGTTGCTGCCTCACTCAATGTTAATGTTGCTGTTGTTGCTGCCTCACTCAGTGTTAATGTTGCTGCCTCACTAAGTGTTAATGTTGCTGCCTCACTAAGTGTTAATGTTGCTGCCTCACTCAGAGATAATGTTGCTGTTGTTCATGCCACACTGTGTTAATGTTGCTGCCACACTCAGTGTTAATGTTGCTGTTGTTGTTGTCTCACTCAGTGTTAATGTTGCTGTTGTTGCTGCCACACTCAGTGTTAATGTTGCTGTTGTTGCTGCCTCACTCAGTGTTAATGTTGCTGCCTCACTCAGTGTTAATGTTGCTGCCTCACTCAGCGTTAATGTTGCTGTTGTTTTGTCTCACTCAGTGTTAATGTTGCTTTTGTTGTTGTCTCACTCAGTGTTAATGTTGCTGCTGCCACACTCAGTGTTAATGTTGCTGTTGTTGTTGCCAGACTCAGTGTTAATGTTGCTGTTGTTGCTGCCACACTCAGTGTTAATGTTGCTGCCACACTCAGTGTTAATGTTGCTGTTGTTGCTGCCACACTCAGTTTTAATGTTGCTGTTGTTGCTGCCACACTCATTGTTAATGTTGCTGTTGTTGCTGCCTCACTCAGTGTTAATGTTGCTGTTGTTGCTGCCACACTCAGTGTTAATGTTGCAGTTGTTGCTGCCACACTCAATATTAATGTTGCTGTTGTTGCTGCCTCACTCAGTGTTACTGTTGCTGTTGTTGTTGCCACACTCAGTGTTAATGTTGCTGTTGTTGCTGCCTCACTCAGTGTTAATGTTGCTGTTGTTGCGGCCACACTCAGTGTTAATGTTGTTGCCTCACTCAGTGTTACTGTTGCTGTTGTTGTTGCCTCACTCAGTGTTAATGTTTCTGTTGTTGCTGCCTCACTCAGTGTTAATGTTGCTGTTGTTGTTGCCACACTCAGTGTTAATGTTGCTGTTGTTGCTGCCACACTCAGTGTTAATGTTGCTGTTGTTGCTGCCTCACTCAGTGTTAATGTTTCTGCCACGCTCAGTGTTAATGTTGCTGCCATGCTCAGTGTTAATGTTGCTGTTGTTGCTGCCACGCTCAGTGTTAATGTTGCTGCCACGCTCAGTGTTAATGTTGCTGCCACGCTCAGTGTTAATGTTGCTGTTGTTGCTGCCTCACTCAGTGTTAATGTTGCTGTTGTTGCTGCCACACTCAATATTAATGTTGCTGTTGTTGCTGCCTCACTCAGTGTTACTGTTGCTGTTGTTGTTGCCACACTCAGTGTTAATGTTGCAGTTGTTGCTGCCTCACTCAGTATTAATGTTGCTGTTGTTGCGGCCACACTCAGTGTTAATGTTGTTGCCTCACTCAGTGTTACTGTTGCTGTTGTTGTTGCCTCACTCAGTGTTAATGTTTCTGTTGTTTCTGCCTCACTCAGTGTTAATGTTGCTGTTGTTGTTGCCACACTCAGTGTTAATGTTGCTGTTGTTGCTGCCACACTCAGTGTTAATGTTGTTGTTGTTGCTGCCTCACTCAGTGTTAATGTTGCTGCCACACTCAGTGTTAATGTTGTTGTTGTTGCTGCCACACTCAGTGTTACTGTTGCTGTTGTTACTGCCTCACTCAGTGTTACTGTTGCTGTTGTTGCTGCCACACTCAGTGTTACTGTTGCTGTTGTTGCTGCCTCACTCAGTGTTAATGTTGCTGTTGTTGCTGCAACACTCGGTGTTACTGTTGCTGTTGTTGCTCCCACACTTGGTGTTACTGTTGCTGTTGTTGCTGCCACACTCAGTGTTAATGTTGCTGCCTCAACCGGTGTTAATGTTGCTGTTGTTGCTGCCTCACTCAGTGTTAATGTTGCTGTTGTTGGTGCCTCACTCAGTATTAATCTTGCTGTTGTTGTTGCCTCACTCAGTGTTAATGTTGCTGTTGTTGGTGCCTCACACAGTGTTAATGTTGCTGCCACACTCAGTGTTACTGTTGCTGTTGTTGCTGCCACACTCGGTGTTAATGTTGCTGCCTAACTCAGTGTTAATGTTGCTGCCTCATTCAGTGTTAATGCTGCTGTTGTTGCTGCCTCACTCAGTGTTAATGTTGTTATTGTTGCTGCCACACTCAGTGTTAATGTTGCTGCCTCACTCAATGTTTTTGGTGCTGTTGTTGTTGCCTCACTCAGTGTTAATGTTGCTGTTGTTGCTGCCTCATTCAGTGTTAATGTTGCTGTTGTTGCTGCCTCACTCAGTGTTAATGTTGTTGTCACATTCAGTGTTACTGTTGCTGTTGTTGCTGCCACACTCAGTGTTAATGTTGCTGTTGTTGTTGCCTCACTCAGTGTTAATGTTGCTGTTGTTGCTGCCACACTCGGTGATAATGTTGCTGTTGTTGTTGCCTCACTCAGTGTTAATGCTGCTGTTGTTGCTGCCACACTCAGTGTTAATGTTGCTGTTGTTGCTGCCACACTCAGTGTTAATGTCTCTGTTGTTGCTGCCACACTCAGTGTTAATGTTGCTTCGTCACTCAGTGTTAATGTTGCTGTTGTTGTTGCCTCACTCAGTGTTAATGTTGCTTCGTCACTCAGTGTTAATGTTGCAGTTGTTGCTGCCACGCTCAGTGTTAATGTTGCTGTTGTTGCTGCCACACTCTGTGTTAATGTTTCTGCCACGCTCAGTGTTAATGTTGCTGCCATGCTCAGTGTTAATGTTGCTGTTGTTGCTGCCACGCTCAGTGTTAATGTTGCTGCCACGCTCAGTGTTAATGTTGCTGCCACGCTCAGTGTTAATGTTGCTGTTGTTGCTGCCTCACTCAGTGTTAATGTTGCTGTTGTTGCTGCCACGCTCAGTGTTAATGTTGCTGTTGTTGCTGCCACACTCAGTGTTAATGTTGCTGTTGTTGCTGCCACACTCAATATTAATGTTGCTGTTGTTGCTGCCTCACTCAGTGTTACTGTTGCTGTTGTTGTTGCCACACTCAGTGTTAATGTTGCAGTTGTTGCTGCCTCACTCAGTATTAATGTTGCTGTTGTTGCGGCCACACTCAGTGTTAATGTTGTTGCCTCACTCAGTGTTACTGTTGCTGTTGTTGTTGCCTCACTCAGTGTTAATGTTTCTGTTGTTTCTGCCTCACTCAGTGTTAATGTTGCTGTTGTTGTTGCCACACTCAGTGTTAATGTTGCTGTTGTTGCTGCCACACTCAGTGTTAATGTTGCTGCCTCACTCAGTGTTAATGTTGCTGCCACACTCAGTGTTAATGTTGTTGTTGTTGCTGCTCACTCAGTGTTACTGTTGCTGTTGTTACTGCCTCACTCAGTGTTACTGTTGCTGTTGTTGCTGCCACACTCAGTGTTACTGTTGCTGTTGTTGCTGCCTCACTCAGTGTTAATGTTGCTGTTGTTGCTGCAACACTCGGTGTTACTGTTGCTGTTGTTGCTCCCACACTTGGTGTTACTTTTGCTGTTGTTGCTGCCACACTCAGTGTTAATGTTGCTGCCTCAACCGGTGTTAATGTTGCTGTTGTTGCTGCTTCACTCAGTGTTATTGTTGCTGTTGTTGGTGCCTCACTCAGTGTTAATCTTGCTCTTGGTGTTGCCTCACTCAGTGTTAATGTTGCTGTTGTTGGTGCCTCACACAGTGTTAATGTTGCTGCCACACTCAGTGTTACTGTTGCTGTTGTTGCTGCCTCACTCAGTGTTACTGTTGCTATTGTTGCTGCCTCACTCCGTGTTAATGTTGCTGCCTCACTCAGTGTTAATGTTGCTGCCACACTCAGTGTTAATGTTGCTGTTGTTGTTGCCTCACTCAGTGTTGATGTTGCTGCCTCACTCAGTGTTAATGTTGCTGTTGTTGGTGCCTCACTCAGTGTTAATGTTGCTGTTGTTGGTGCCTCACTCAGTGTTAATGTTGCTGTTGTTGCTGCCTCACTCAGTGTTACTGTTGCTGTTGTTGCTGCCACACTCAGTGTTAATCCTGCTGTTGTTGCTGCCACACTCAGTGTCAATGTTGCTGTTGGTGCTGCCACACTCAGTGGTAATGTTGCTGTTGTTGCTGCCACACTCAGTGTTAATGTTGCTGTTGTTGCTGCCACACTCAGTGTTAATCCTGCTGTTGTTGCTGCCACACTCAGTGTTAATGTTGCTGTTGGTGCTGCCACACTCAGTGTTAATGCTGCTGCTGTTGCTGCCTCACTCAGTGTTAATGTTGCTGTTGTTGCTGCCAAACTCAGTGTTAATGCTGCTGTTGTTGCTGCCACACTCAGTGTTAATGTTGCTGTTGTTGCTGCCTCACTCAGTGTTAATGTTGCTGTTGGTGCTGTAACACTCAGTGTTAATGCTGGTGTTGTTGCTGTCTCACTCAGTGTTAATGTTGCTGTTGTTGCTGCCTCACTCAGTGTTAATGTTGTTCTTGTTGCTGCCACACTCAGTGTTAATGTTGCTGTTGTTGCTGCCACACTCAGTGTTAATGTTGCTGTTGTTGCTGCCTCACTCAGTGTTAATGTTGCTGCCTCACTCAATGTTAATGTTGCTGTTGTTGCTGCCTCACTCAGTGTTAATGTTGCTGCCTCACTTAGTGTTAATGTTGCTGCCTCACTCAGTGTTAATGTTGCTGCCACACTCAGTGTTAATGTTGCTGTTGTTGCCACACTGTGTTAATGTTGCTGCCACACTCAGTGTTAATGTTGCTGCCACACTCAGAGATAATGTTGCTGTTGTTGCTGCCACACTGTGTTAATGTTGCTTCCACACTCAGTGTTAATGTTGCTTCCACACTCAGTGTTAATGTTGCTGTTGTTGCTGCCACACTCAGTGTAAATGTTGTTGCCACACTCAGTGTTAATGTTGCTATTGTTGTTGTCTCATTCAGTGCTAATGTTGCTGTTGTTGCTGCTACACTCAGTGTTAATGTTGCTGTTGTTGTTGCCAGACTCAGCGTTAATGTTGCTGTTGTTGCTGCCTCACTCAGTGTTAATGTTGCTGCCACACACAGTGTTAATGTTGCTGTTGTTGTTGCCTCACTCAGTGTTAATGTTGCTGTTGTTGCTGCCACACTCAGTGTTAATGTTGCTGTTGTTGCTGCCACACTCAGTGTTAATGTTGCTGTTGTTGCTGTCTCACTCAGTGTTAATGTTGCTGTTGTTGCTGCCTCACTCAGTGTTAATGTTGCTGTTGTTGCTGCCTCACTCAGTGTTAATGTTGCTGTTGTTGCTGCCACACTCAGTGTTAATGTTGCTGTTGTTGCTGCCACGCTCAGTGTTAATGTTGCTGTTGTTGCTGCCACACTCAGTGTTAATGTTGCTGTTGTTGGTGCCTCACTCAGTGTTAATGTTGCTGTTGTTGCTGCCTCACTCAGTGTTAATGTTGTTGCCACACTCAGTGTTAATGTTGCTGTTGTTGCTTCCTCACTCAGTGTTAATGTTGCTGTTGTTGCTGACTCACTCAGTGTTAATGTTGCTGTTGTTGCTGCCACACTCAGTGTTAATGTTGTTGCCTCACTCAGTGTTACTGTTGCTGTTGTTGTTGCCTCACTCAGTGTTAATGTTTCTGTTGTTGCTGCCTCACTCAGTGTTACTGTTGCTGTTGTTGCTGCCTCACTCGGTGTTAATGTTGCTGTTGTTGCTGCCTCACTCAGTGTTACTGTTGCTGTTGTTGCTGCCTCACTCAGTGTTAATGTTGCTGTTGTTGCTGCCACACTCAGTGTTACTGTTGCTGTTGTTGCTGCCACACTCAGTGTTACTGTTGCTGTTATTGCTGCCTCACTCAGTGTTAATGTTGCTGTTGTTGCTGCCTCACTCAGTGTTACTGTTGCTGTTGTTGCTGCCACACTCGGTGTTACTGTTGCTGTTGTTGCTGCCACACTTGGTGTTATTGTTGCTGTTGTTGCTGCCTCACTCAGTGTTAATGTTGATGTTGTTGGTGCCTCACTCAGTGTTAATCTTGCTGTTGTTGTTGCCTCACTCAGTGTTAATGTTGCTGTTGTTGGTGCCTCACTCAGTGTTAATGTTGCTGTTGTTGCTGCCATACTCAGTGTTACTGTTGCTGTTGTTGCTGCCTCACTCAGTGTTACTGTTGCTGTTGTTGCTGCCTCACTCAGTGTTACTGTTGCTGTTGTTTCTGCCACACTCGGTGTTACTGTTACTGTTGTTGCTGCCACACTTGGTGTTACTGTTGCTGTTGTTGGTGCCACACTCAGTGTTAATGTTGCTGCCTCACTCGGTGTTAATGTTGCTGTTGTTGGTGCCTCACTCAGTGTTAATCTTGCTGTTGTTGTTGCCTCACTCAGTGTTAATGTTGCTGTTGTTGGTGCCTCACTCAGTGTTAATGTTGCTGTTGTTGCTGCCACACTCAGTGTTACTGTTGCTGTTGTTGCTGCCTCACTCAGTGTTACTGTTGCTGTTGTTGCTGCCTCACTCAGTGTTAATGTTGCTGCCTCACTCAGTGTTAATGTTGCTGCCTCACTCAGTGTTAATGTTGCTGTTGTTATTGCCTGACTCAGTGTTGATGTTGCTGCCTCACTCAGTGTTAATGTTGCTGTTGTTGGTGCCTCACTCAGTGTTAATGTTGCTGTTGTTGGTGCCTCACTCAGTGTTAATGTTGCTGTTGTTGCTGCCTCACTCAGTGTTACTGTTGCTGTTGTTGCTGCCACACTCAGTGTTAATCCTGCTGTTGTTGCTGCCACACTCAGTGTCAATGTTGCTGTTGGTGCTGCCACACTCAGTGGTAATGTTGCTGTTGTTGCTGCCACACTCAGTGTTAATGTTGCTGTTGTTGCTGCCACACTCAGTGTTAATCCTGCTGTTGTTGCTGCCACACTCAGTGTTAATGTTGCTGTTGGTGCTGCCACACTCAGTGTTAATGCTGCTGCTGTTGCTGCCTCACTCAGTGTTAATGTTGCTGTTGTTGCTGCCAAACTCAGTGTTAATGCTGCTGTTGTTGCTGCCACACTCGGTGTTAATGTTGCTGTTGTTGCTGCCTCACTCAGTGTTAATGTTGCTGTTGGTGCTGTAACACTCAGTGTTAATGCTGGTGTTGTTGCTGTCTCACTCAGTGTTAATGTTGCTGTTGTTGCTGCCTCACTCAGTGTTAATGTTGTTCTTGTTGCTGCCACACTCAGTGTTAATGTTGCTGTTGTTGCTGCCACACTCAGTGTTAATGTTGCTGTTGTTGCTGCCTCACTCAGTGTTAATGTTGCTGCCTCACTCAATGTTAATGTTGCTGTTGTTGCTGCCTCACTCAGCGTTAATGTTGCTGCCTCACTTAGTGTTAATGTTGCTGCCTCACTCAGTGTTAATGTTGCTGCCACACTCAGTGTTAATGTTGCTGTTGTTGCCACACTGTGTTAATGTTGCTGCCACACTCAGTGTTAATGTTGCTGCCACACTCAGAGATAATGTTGCTGTTGTTGCTGCCACACTGTGTTAATGTTGCTTCCACACTCAGTGTTAATGTTGCTTCCACACTCAGTGTTAATGTTGCTGTTGTTGCTGCCACACTCAGTGTAAATGTTGTTGCCACACTCAGTGTTAATGTTGCTATTGTTGTTGTCTCATTCAGTGCTAATGTTGCTGTTGTTGCTGCTACACTCAGTGTTAATGTTGCTGTTGTTGTTGCCAGACTCAGCGTTAATGTTGCTGTTGTTGCTGCCTCACTCAGTGTTAATGTTGCTGCCACACACAGTGTTAATGTTGCTGTTGTTGTTGCCTCACTCAGTGTTAATGTTGCTGTTGTTGCTGCCACACTCAGTGTTAATGTTGCTGTTGTTGCTGCCACACTCAGTGTTAATGTTGCTGTTGTTGCTGTCTCACTCAGTGTTAATGTTGCTGTTGTTGCTGCCTCACTCAGTGTTAATGTTGCTGTTGTTGCTGCCTCACTCAGTGTTAATGTTGCTGTTGTTGCTGCCACACTCAGTGTTAATGTTGCTGTTGTTGCTGCCACGCTCAGTGTTAATGTTGCTGTTGTTGCTGCCACACTCAGTGTTAATGTTGCTGTTGTTGGTGCCTCACTCAGTGTTAATGTTGCTGTTGTTGCTGCCTCACTCAGTGTTAATGTTGTTGCCACACTCAGTGTTAATGTTGCTGTTGTTGCTTCCTCACTCAGTGTTAATGTTGCTGTTGTTGCTGACTCACTCAGTGTTAATGTTGCTGTTGTTGCTGCCACACTCAGTGTTAATGTTGTTGCCTCACTCAGTGTTACTGTTGCTGTTGTTGTTGCCTCACTCAGTGTTAATGTTTCTGTTGTTGCTGCCTCACTCTGTGTTACTGTTGCTGTTGTTGCTGCCTCACTCGGTGTTAATGTTGCTGTTGTTGCTGCCTCACTCAGTGTTACTGTTGCTGTTGTTGCTGCCTCACTCAGTGTTAATGTTGCTGTTGTTGCTGCCACACTCAGTGTTACTGTTGCTGTTGTTGCTGCCACACTCAGTGTTACTGTTGCTGTTATTGCTGCCTCACTCAGTGTTAATGTTGCTGTTGTTGCTGCCTCACTCAGTGTTACTGTTGCTGTTGTTGCTGCCACACTCGGTGTTACTGTTGCTGTTGTTGCTGCCACACTTGGTGTTATTGTTGCTGTTGTTGCTGCCTCACTCAGTGTTAATGTTGATGTTGTTGGTGCCTCACTCAGTGTTAATCTTGCTGTTGTTGTTGCCTCACTCAGTGTTAATGTTGCTGTTGTTGGTGCCTCACTCAGTGTTAATGTTGCTGTTGTTGCTGCCATACTCAGTGTTACTGTTGCTGTTGTTGCTGCCTCACTCAGTGTTACTGTTGCTGTTGTTGCTGCCTCACTCAGTGTTACTGTTGCTGTTGTTTCTGCCACACTCGGTGTTACTGTTACTGTTGTTGCTGCCACACTTGGTGTTACTGTTGCTGTTGTTGGTGCCACACTCAGTGTTAATGTTGCTGCCTCACTCGGTGTTAATGTTGCTGTTGTTGGTGCCTCACTCAGTGTTAATCTTGCTGTTGTTGTTGCCTCACTCAGTGTTAATGTTGCTGTTGTTGGTGCCTCACTCAGTGTTAATGTTGATGTTGTTGCTGCCACACTCAGTGTTACTGTTGCTGTTGTTGCTGCCTCACTCAGTGTTACTGTTGCTGTTGTTGCTGCCTCACTCAGTGTTAATGTTGCTGCCTCACTCAGTGTTAATGTTGCTGCCTCACTCAGTGTTAATGTTGCTGTTGTTATTGCCTGACTCAGTGTTAATGTTGCTGCCTCACTCAGTGTTAATATTGCTGTTGTTGCTGCCTCACTCAGTGTTACTGTTGCTGTTGTTGCTGCCTCACTCAGTGTTACTGTTGCTTTTGTTGCTGCCACACTTGGTGTTAATGTTGCTGTTGTTGCTGCCTCACTTGGTGTTACTGTTGCTGTTGTTGCTGCCACACTCAGTGTTAATGTTGCTGCCTCACTCGGTGTTAATGTTGCTGTTGTTGCTGCCTCACTCAGTGTTAATGTTGCTGTTGTTGGTGCCTCACTCAGTGTTAATGTTGCTGTTGTTGCTGCCTCACTCAGTGTTAATGTTGCTGCCTCACTCAGTGTTAATGTTGCTGCCTCACTCAGTGTTAATGTTGCTGTTGTTGCTGCCACACTCAGTGTTAATGTTGCTTCGTCACTCAGTGTTAATGTTGCTGTTGTTGTTGCCTAACTCAGTGTTAATGTTGCTGTTGTTGCTGCCACAATCAGTGTTAATGTTGCTTCGTCACTCAGTGTTAATGTTGCAGTTGTTGCTGCCACGCTCAGTGTTAATGTTGCTGTTGTTGCTGCCACACTCAGTGTTACTGTTGCTGTTGTTGCTGCCTCACTCAGTGTTACTGTTGCTGTTGTTTCTGCCACACTCGGTGTTACTGTTGCTGTTGTTGCTGCCACGCTTGGTGTTACTGTTGCTGTTGTTGGTGCCACACTCAGTGTTAATGTTGCTGCCTCACTCGGTGTTAATGTTGCTGCCTCAGTCAATGTTAATGTTGCTGTTGTTGCTGCCTCACTCAGTGTTAATGTTGCTGCCTCACTAAGTGTTAATGTTGCTGCCTCACACAGTGTTAATGTTGCTGCCTCACTCAGAGATAATGTTGCTGTTGTTGCTGCCACACTGTGTTAATGTTGCTGCCACACTCAGTGTTAATGTTGCTGTTGTTGTTGTCTCACTCAGTGTTAATGTTGCTGTTGTTGCTGCCACACTCAGTGTTAATGTTGCTGTTGTTGCTTCCTCACTCAGTGTTAATGTTGCTGCCTCACTCAGTGTTAATGTTGCTGCCTCACTCAGAGATAATGTTGCTGTTGTTGCTGCCACACTGTGTTAATGTTGCTGTTGTTGCTGCCACACTCAGTGTTATTGGTGCTGCCACACTCAGTGTTAATGTTGCCGTTGTTGTTGTCTCACTCAGTTTTAATGTTGCTGTTGTTGTTGTCTCACTCAGTGTTAATGTTGCTGCTTCCACACTCAGTGTTAATGTTGCTGTTGTTGTTGCCAGACTCAGTGTTAATGTTGCTGTTGTTGCTGCCACACTCAGTGTTAATGTTGCTGCCACACTCAGTGTTAATGTTGCTGTTGTTGCTGCCTCACTCAGTGTTAATGTTGCTGTTGTTGCTGCCTCACTCAGTGTTAATGTTGCTGTTGTTGCTGCCACGCTAGGTGTTAATGTTGCTGTTGTTGCTGCCACACTCAGTGTTAATGTTGCTGTTGTTGCTGCCACACTCAGTGTTAATGTTGCTGTTGTTGCTGCCACACTCAATATTAATGTTGCTGTTGTTGCTGCCTCACTCAGTGTTACTGTTGCTGTTGTTGTTGCCACACTCAGTGTTAATGTTGCTGTTGTTGCTGCCTCACTCAGTGTTAATGTTGCTGTTGTTGAGGCCACACTCAGTGTTAATGTTGTTGCCTCACTCAGTGTTACTGTTGCTGTTGTTGTTGCCTCACTCAGTGTTAATGTTTCTGTTGTTGCTGCCTCACTCAGTGTTAATGTTGCTGTTGTTGTTGCCACACTCAGTGTTAATGTTGCTGTTGTTGCTGCCACACTCATTGTTAATGTTGCTGTTGTTGCTGCCTCACTCAGTGTTAATGTTGCTGCCACACTCAGTGTTAATGTTGTTGTTGTTGCTGCCACACTCAGTGTTACTGTTGCTGTTGTTACTGCCTCACTCAGTGTTACTGTTGCTGTTGTTGCTGCCACACTCAGTGTTACTGTTGCTGTTGTTGCTGCCTCACTCAGTGTTAATGTTGCTGTTGTTGCTGCAACACTCGGTGTTACTGTTGCTGTTGTTGCTCCCACACTTGGTGTTACTGTTGCTGTTGTTGCTGCCACACTCAGTGTTAATGTTGCTGCCTCAACCGGTGTTAATGTTGCTGTTGTTGCTGCCTCACTCAGTGTTAATGTTGCTGTTGTTGGTGCCTCACTCAGTGTTAATCTTGCTGTTGTTGTTGCCTCACTCAGTGTTAATGTTGCTGTTGTTGGTGCCTTACACAGTGTTAATGTTGCTGCCACACTCAGTGTTACTGTTGCTGTTGTTGCTGCCTCACTCAGTGTTACTGTTGCTATTGTTGCTGCCTCACTCCGTGTTAATGTTGCTGCCTCACTCAGTGTTAATGTTGCTGCCTCACTCAGTGTTAATGTTGCTGTTGTTGGTGCCTCACTCAGTGCTAATGTTGCTGTTGTTGCTGCCTCACTCAGTGTTACTGTTGCTGTTGTTGCTGCCACACTCAGTGTTAATCCTGCTGTTGTTGCTGCCACACTCAGTGTCAATGTTGCTGTTGGTGCTGCCACACTCAGTGGTAATGTTGCTGTTGTTGCTGCCACACTCAGTGTTAATGTTGCTGTTGTTGCTGCCACACTCAGTGTTAATCCTGCTGTTGTTGCTGCCACACTCAGTGTTAATGTTGCTGTTGGTGCTGCCACACTCAGTGTTAATGCTGTTGCTGTTGCTGCCTCACTCAGTGTTAATGTTGCTGTTGTTGCTGCCAAACTCAGTGTTAATGCTGCTGTTGTTGCTGCCACACTCGGTGTTAATGTTGCTGTTGTTGCTGCCTCACTCAGTGTTAATGTTGCTGTTGGTGCTGCCACACTCAGTGTTAATGCTGCTGTTGTTGCTGCCACACTCAGTGTTAATGTTGCTGTTGTTGGTGCCTCACTCAGTGTTAATGTTGCTGTTGTTGCTGTCTCACTCAGTGTTAATGTTGCTGTTGTTGCTGCCTCACTCAGTGTTAATGTTGCTGTTGTTGCTGCCACACTCAGTGTTAATGTTGCTGTTGTTGCTGCCACGCTCAGTGTTAATGTTGCTGTTGTTGCTGCCACACTCAGTGTTAATGTTGCTGTTGTTGGTGCCTCACTCAGTGTTAATGTTGCTGTTGTTGCTGCCTCACTCAGTGTTACTGTTGCTGTTGTTGTTGCCACACTCAGTGTTAATGTTGCTGTTGTTGCTTCCTCACTCAGTGTTAATGTTGCTGTTGTTGCTGACTCACTCAGTGTTAATGTTGCTGTTGTTGCTGCCACACTCAGTGTTAATGTTGTTGCCTCACTCAGTGTTACTGTTGCTGTTGTTGTTGCCTCACTCAGTGTTAATGTTTCTGTTGTTGCTGCCTCACTCAGTGTTACTGTTGCTGTTGTTGCTGCCTAACTCGGTGTTAATGTTGCTGTTGTTGCTGCCTCACTCAGTGTTACTGTTGCTGTTGTTGCTGCCTCACTCAGTGTTAATGTTGCTGTTGTTGCTGCCACACTCAGTGTTACTGTTGCTGTTGTTGCTGCCACACTCAGTGTTACTGTTGCTGTTATTGCTGCCTCACTCAGTGTTAATGTTGCTGTTGTTGCTGCCTCACTCAGTGTTACTGTTGCTGTTGTTGCTGCCACACTCGGTGTTACTGTTGCTGTTGTTGCTGCCACACTTGGTGTTATTGTTGCTGTTGTTGCTGCCTCACTCAGTGTTAATGTTGATGTTGTTGGTGCCTCACTCAGTGTTAATCTTGCTGTTGTTGTTGCCTCACTCAGTGTTAATGTTGCTGTTGTTGGTGCCTCACTCAGTGTTAATGTTGCTGTTGTTGCTGCCATACTCAGTGTTACTGTTGCTGTTGTTGCTGCCTCACTCAGTGTTACTGTTGCTGTTGTTGCTGCCTCACTCAGTGTTACTGTTGCTGTTGTTTCTGCCACACTCGGTGTTACTGTTGCTGTTGTTGCTGCCACACTTGGTGTTACTGTTGCTGTTGTTGGTGCCACACTCAGTGTTAATGTTGCTGTTGTTGCTGCCATACTCAGTGTTACTGTTGCTGTTGTTGCTGCCTCACTCAGTGTTACTGTTGCTGTTGTTGCTGCCTCACTCAGTGTTAATGTTGCTGTTGTTGGTGCCTCACTCAGTGTTAATGTTGCTGTTGTTGCTGCCACACTCAGTGTTACTGTTGCTGTTGTTGCTGCCTCACTCAGTGTTACTGTTGCTGTTGTTGCTGCCTCACTCAGTGTTAATGTTGCTGCCTCACTCAGTGTTAATGTTGCTGCCTCACTCAGTGTTAATGTTGCTGTTGTTATTGCCTGACTCAGTGTTAATGTTGCTGCCTCACTCAGTGTTAATATTGCTGTTGTTGCTGCCTCACTCAGTGTTACTGTTGCTGTTGTTGCTGCCTCACTCAGTGTTACTGTTGCTTTTGTTGCTGCCACACTTGGTGTTAATGTTGCTGTTGTTGCTGCCTCACTTGGTGTTACTGTTGCTGTTGTTGCTGCCACACTCAGTGTTAATGTTGCTGCCTCACTCGGTGTTAATGTTGCTGTTGTTGCTGCCTCACTCAGTGTTAATGTTGCTGTTGTTGGTGCCTCACTCAGTGTTAATGTTGCTGTTGTTGCTGCCTCACTCAGTGTTAATGTTGCTGACTCACTCAGTGTTAATGTTGCTGCCTCACTCAGTGTTAATGTTGCTGCCTCACTCAGTGTTAATGTTGCTGTTGTTGCTGCCACACTCAGTGTTAATGTTGCTTCGTCACTCAGTGTTAATGTTGCTGTTGTTGTTGCCTAACTCAGTGTTAATGTTGCTGTTGTTGCTGCCACACTCAGTGTTAATGTTGCTTCGTCACTCAGTGTTAATGTTGCAGTTGTTGCTTCCACGCTCAGTGTTAATGTTGCTGTTGTTGCTGCCACACTCAGTGTTACTGTTGTTGTTGTTGCTGCCTCACTCAGTGTTACTGTTGCTGTTGTTTCTGCCACACTCGGTGTTACTGTTGCTGTTGTTGCTGCCACACTTGGTGTTACTGTTGCTGTTGTTGGTGCCACACTCAGTGTTAATGTTGCTGCCTCACTCGGTGTTAATGTTGCTGCCTCACTCAATGTTAATGTTGCTGTTGTTGCTGCCTCACTCAGTGTTAATGTTGCTGCCTCACTAAGTGTTAATGTTGCTGCCTCACTCAGTGTTAATGTTGCTGCCTCACTCAGAGATAATGTTGCTGTTGTTGTTGTCTCACTCAGTGTTAATGTTGCTGTTGTTGCTGCCACACTCAGTGTTAATGTTGCTGTTGTTGCTTCCTCACTCAGTGTTAATGTTGCTGCCTCACTCAGTGTTAATGTTGCTGCCTCACTCAGAGATAATGTTGCTGTTGTTGCTGCCACACTGTGTTAATGTTGCTGTTGTTGCTGCCACACTCAGTGTTAATGTTGCTGTTGTTGTTGTCTCACTCAGTGTTAATGTTGCTGCTGCCACACTCAGTGTTAATGTTGCTGTTGTTGTTGCCAGACTCAGTGTTAATGTTGCTGTTGTTGCTGCCACACTCAGTGTTAATGTTGCTGCCTCAACCGGTGTTAATGTTGCTGTTGTTGCTGCCTCACTCAGTGTTAATGTTGCTGTTGTTGGTGCCTCACTCAGTGTTAATCTTGCTGTTGTTGTTGCCTCACTCAGTGTTAATGTTGCTGTTGTTGGTGCCTTACACAGTGTTAATGTTGCTGCCACACTCAGTGTTACTGTTGCTGTTGTTGCTGCCTCACTCAGTGTTACTGTTGCTATTGTTGCTGCCTCACTCCGTGTTAATGTTGCTGCCTCACTCAGTGTTAATGTTGCTGCCTCACTCAGTGTTAATGTTGCTGTTGTTGGTGCCTCACTCAGTGCTAATGTTGCTGTTGTTGCTGCCTCACTCAGTGTTACTGTTGCTGTTGTTGCTGCCACACTCAGTGTTAATCCTGCTGTTGTTGCTGCCACACTCAGTGTCAATGTTGCTGTTGGTGCTGCCACACTCAGTGGTAATGTTGCTGTTGTTGCTGCCACACTCAGTGTTAATGTTGCTGTTGTTGCTGCCACACTCAGTGTTAATCCTGCTGTTGTTGCTGCCACACTCAGTGTTAATGTTGCTGTTGGTGCTGCCACACTCAGTGTTAATGCTGTTGCTGTTGCTGCCTCACTCAGTGTTAATGTTGCTGTTGTTGCTGCCAAACTCAGTGTTAATGCTGCTGTTGTTGCTGCCACACTCGGTGTTAATGTTGCTGTTGTTGCTGCCTCACTCAGTGTTAATGTTGCTGTTGGTGCTGCCACACTCAGTGTTAATGCTGCTGTTGTTGCTGCCACACTCAGTGTTAATGTTGCTGTTGTTGGTGCCTCACTCAGTGTTAATGTTGCTGTTGTTGCTGTCTCACTCAGTGTTAATGTTGCTGTTGTTGCTGCCTCACTCAGTGTTAATGTTGCTGTTGTTGCTGCCACACTCAGTGTTAATGTTGCTGTTGTTGCTGCCACGCTCAGTGTTAATGTTGCTGTTGTTGCTGCCACACTCAGTGTTAATGTTGCTGTTGTTGGTGCCTCACTCAGTGTTAATGTTGCTGTTGTTGCTGCCTCACTCAGTGTTACTGTTGCTGTTGTTGTTGCCACACTCAGTGTTAATGTTGCTGTTGTTGCTTCCTCACTCAGTGTTAATGTTGCTGTTGTTGCTGACTCACTCAGTGTTAATGTTGCTGTTGTTGCTGCCACACTCAGTGTTAATGTTGTTGCCTCACTCAGTGTTACTGTTGCTGTTGTTGTTGCCTCACTCAGTGTTAATGTTTCTGTTGTTGCTGCCTCACTCAGTGTTACTGTTGCTGTTGTTGCTGCCTAACTCGGTGTTAATGTTGCTGTTGTTGCTGCCTCACTCAATGTTACTGTTGCTGTTGTTGCTGCCTCACTCAGTGTTAATGTTGCTGTTGTTGCTGCCACACTCAGTGTTACTGTTGCTGTTGTTGCTGCCACACTCAGTGTTACTGTTGCTGTTATTGCTGCCTCACTCAGTGTTAATGTTGCTGTTGTTGCTGCCTCACTCAGTGTTACTGTTGCTGTTGTTGCTGCCACACTCGGTGTTACTGTTGCTGTTGTTGCTGCCACACTTGGTGTTATTGTTGCTGTTGTTGCTGCCTCACTCAGTGTTAATGTTGATGTTGTTGGTGCCTCACTCAGTGTTAATCTTGCTGTTGTTGTTGCCTCACTCAGTGTTAATGTTGCTGTTGTTGGTGCCTCACTCAGTGTTAATGTTGCTGTTGTTGCTGCCATACTCAGTGTTACTGTTGCTGTTGTTGCTGCCTCACTCAGTGTTACTGTTGCTGTTGTTGCTGCCTCACTCAGTGTTACTGTTGCTGTTGTTTCTGCCACACTCGGTGTTACTGTTGCTGTTGTTGCTGCCACACTTGGTGTTACTGTTGCTGTTGTTGGTGCCACACTCAGTGTTAATGTTGCTGTTGTTGCTGCCATACTCAGTGTTACTGTTGCTGTTGTTGCTGCCTCACTCAGTGTTACTGTTGCTGTTGTTGCTGCCTCACTCAGTGTTAATGTTGCTGTTGTTGGTGCCTCACTCAGTGTTAATGTTGCTGTTGTTGCTGCCACACTCAGTGTTACTGTTGCTGTTGTTGCTGCCTCACTCAGTGTTACTGTGGCTGTTGTTGCTGCCTCACTCAGTGTTAATGTTGCTGCCTCACTCAGTGTTAATGTTGCTGCCTCACTCAGTGTTAATGTTGCTGTTGTTATTGCCTGACTCAGTGTTAATGTTGCTGCCTCACTCAGTGTTAATATTGCTGTTGTTGCTGCCTCACTCAGTGTTACTGTTGCTGTTGTTGCTGCCTCACTCAGTGTTACTGTTGCTTTTGTTGCTGCCACACTTGGTGTTAATGTTGCTGTTGTTGCTGCCTCACTTGGTGTTACTGTTGCTGTTGTTGCTGCCACACTCAGTGTTAATGTTGCTGCCTCACTCGGTGTTAATGTTGCTGTTGTTGCTGCCTCACTCAGTGTTAATGTTGCTGTTGTTGGTGCCTCACTCAGTGTTAATGTTGCTGTTGTTGCTGCCTCACTCAGTGTTAATGTTGCTGACTCACTCAGTGTTAATGTTGCTGCCTCACTCAGTGTTAATGTTGCTGCCTCACTCAGTGTTAATGTTGCTGTTGTTGCTGCCACACTCAGTGTTAATGTTGCTTCGTCACTCAGTGTTAATGTTGCTGTTGTTGTTGCCTAACTCAGTGTTAATGTTGCTGTTGTTGCTGCCACACTCAGTGTTAATGTTGCTTCGTCACTCAGTGTTAATGTTGCAGTTGTTGCTTCCACGCTCAGTGTTAATGTTGCTGTTGTTGCTGCCACACTCAGTGTTACTGTTGTTGTTGTTGCTGCCTCACTCAGTGTTACTGTTGCTGTTGTTTCTGCCACACTCGGTGTTACTGTTGCTGTTGTTGCTGCCACACTTGGTGTTACTGTTGCTGTTGTTGGTGCCACACTCAGTGTTAATGTTGCTGCCTCACTCGGTGTTAATGTTGCTGCCTCACTCAATGTTAATGTTGCTGTTGTTGCTGCCTCACTCAGTGTTAATGTTGCTGCCTCACTAAGTGTTAATGTTGCTGCCTCACTCAGTGTTAATGTTGCTGCCTCACTCAGAGATAATGTTGCTGTTGTTGTTGTCTCACTCAGTGTTAATGTTGCTGTTGTTGCTGCCACACTCAGTGTTAATGTTGCTGTTGTTGCTTCCTCACTCAGTGTTAATGTTGCTGCCTCACTCAGTGTTAATGTTGCTGCCTCACTCAGAGATAATGTTGCTGTTGTTGCTGCCACACTGTGTTAATGTTGCTGTTGTTGCTGCCACACTCAGTGTTAATGTTGCTGTTGTTGTTGTCTCACTCAGTGTTAATGTTGCTGCTGCCACACTCAGTGTTAATGTTGCTGTTGTTGTTGCCAGACTCAGTGTTAATGTTGCTGTTGTTGCTGCCACACTCAGTGTTAATGTTGCTGCCACACTCAGTGTTAATGTTGCTGTTGTTGCTGCCTCACTCAGTGTTAATGTTGCTGTTGTTGCTGCCTCACTCAGTGTTAATGTTGCTGTTGTTGCTGCCACGCTCAGTGTTAATGTTGCTGTTGTTGCTGCCACACTCAGTGTTAATGTTGCTGTTGTTGCTGCCACACTCAATATTAATGTTGCTGTTGTTGCTGCCTCAATCAGTGTTACTGTTGCTGTTGTTGTTGCCACACTCAGTGTTAATGTTGCTGTTGTTGCTGCCTCACTCAGTGTTAATGTTGCTGTTGTTGCGTCCACACTCAGTGTTAATGTTGTTGCCTCACTCAGTGTTACTGTTGCTGTTGTTGTTGCCTCACTCAGTGTTAATGTTTCTGTTGTTGCTGCCTCACTCAGTGTTAATGTTGCTGTTGTTGTTGCCACACTCAGTGTTAATGTTGCTGTTGTTGCTGCCACACTCAGTGTTAATGTTGCTGTTGTTGCTGCCTCACTCAGTGTTAATGTTGCTGCCACACTCAGTGTTAATGTTGTTGTTGTTGCTGCCACACTCAGTGTTACTGTTGCTGTTGTTACTGCCTCACTCAGTGTTACTGTTGCTGTTGTTGCTGCCACACTCAGTGTTACTGTTGCTGTTGTTGCTGCCTCACTCAGTGTTAATGTTGCTGTTGTTGCTGCAACACTCGGTGTTACTGTTGCTGTTGTTGCTCCCACACTTGGTGTTACTGTTGCTGTTGCTGCTGCCACACTCAGTGTTAATGTTGCTGCCTCAACCGGTGTTAATGTTGCTGTTGTTGCTGCCTCACTCAGTGTTAATGTTGCTGTTGTTGGTGCCTCACTCAGTGTTAATCTTGCTGTTGTTGTTGCCTCACTCAGTGTTAATGTTGCTGTTGTTGGTGCCTCACACAGTGTTAATGTTGCTGCCACACTCAGTGTTACTGTTGCTGTTGTTGCTGCCTCACTCAGTGTTACTGTTGCTGTTGTTGCTGCCTCACTCAGTGTTAATGTTGCTGTCTCACTCAGTGTTAATGTTGCTGCCTCACTCAGTGTTAATGTTGCTGTTGTTATTGCCTGACTCAGTGTTAATGTTGCTGCCTCACTCAGTGTTAATATTGCTGTTGTTGCTGCCTCACTCAGTGTTACTGTTGCTGTTGTTGCTGCCTCACTCAGTGTTACTGTTGCTTTTGTTGCTGCCACACTTGGTGTTAATGTTGCTGTTGTTGCTGCCTCACTTGGTGTTACTGTTGCTGTTGTTGCTGCCACACTCAGTGTTAATGTTGCTACCTCACTCGGTGTTAATGTTGCTGTTGTTGCTGCCTCACTCAGTGTTAATGTTGCTGTTGTTGGTGCCTCACTCAGTGTTAATGTTGCTGTTGTTGCTGCCTCACTCAGTGTTAATGTTGCTGACTCACTCAGTGTTAATGTTGCTGCCTCACTCAGTGTTAATGTTGCTGCCTCACTCAGTGTTAATGTTGCTGTTGTTGCTGCCACACTCAGTGTTAATGTTGCTTCGTCACTCAGTGTTAATGTTGCTGTTGTTGTTGCCTAACTCAGTGTTAATGTTGCTGTTGTTGCTGCCACACTCAGTGTTAATGTTGCTTCGTCACTCAGTGTTAATGTTGCAGTTGTTGCTGCCACGCTCAGTGTTAATGTTGCTGTTGTTGCTGCCACACTCAGTGTTACTGTTGTTGTTGTTGCTGCCTCACTCAGTGTTACTGTTGCTGTTGTTTCTGCCACACTCGGTGTTACTGTTGCTGTTGTTGCTGCCACACTTGGTGTTACTGTTGCTGTTGTTGGTGCCACACTCAGTGTTAATGTTGCTGCCTCACTCGGTGTTAATGTTGCTGCCTCACTCAATGTTAATGTTGCTGTTGTTGCTGCCTCACTCAGTGTTAATGTTGCTGCCTCACTAAGTGTTAATGTTGCTGCCTCACTCAGTGTTAATGTTGCTGCCTCACTCAGAGATAATGTTGCTGTTGTTGCTGCCACACTGTGTTAATGTTGCTGCCACACTCAGTGTTAATGTTGCTGTTGTTGTTGTCTCACTCAGTGTTAATGTTGCTGTTGTTGCTGCCACACTCAGTGTTAATGTTGCTGTTGTTGCTTCCTCACTCAGTGTTAATGTTGCTGCCTCACTCAGTGTTAATGTTGCTGCCTCACTCAGAGATAATGTTGCTGTTGTTGCTGCCACACTGTGTTAATGTTGCTGTTGTTGCTGCCACACTCAGTGTTAATGTTGCTGTTGTTGTTGTCTCACTCAGTGTTAATGTTGCTGCTGCCACACTCAGTGTTAATGTTGCTGTTGTTGTTGCCAGACTCAGTGTTAATGTTGCTGTTGTTGCTGCCACACTCAGTGTTAATGTTGCTGCCACACTCAGTGTTAATGTTGCTGTTGTTGCTGCCTCACTCAGTGTTAATGTTGCTGTTGTTGCTGCCTCACTCAGTGTTAATGTTGCTGTTGTTGCTGCCACGCTCAGTGTTAATGTTGCTGTTGTTGCTGCCACACTCAGTGTTAATGTTGCTGTTGTTGCTGCCACACTCAATATTAATGTTGCTGTTGTTGCTGCCTCACTCAGTGTTACTGTTGCTGTTGTTGTTGCCACACTCAGTGTTAATGTTGCTGTTGTTGCTGCCTCACTCAGTGTTAATGTTGCTGTTGTTGCGTCCACACTCAGTGTTAATGTTGTTGCCTCACTCAGTGTTACTGTTGATGTTGTTGTTGCCTCACTCAGTGTTAATGTTTCTGTTGTTGCTGCCTCACTCAGTGTTAATGTTGCTGTTGTTGTTGCCACACTCAGTGTTAATGTTGCTGTTGTTGCTGCCACACTCAGTGTTAATGTTGCTGTTGTTGCTGCCTCACTCAGTGTTAATGTTGCTGCCACACTCAGTGTTAATGTTGTTGTTGTTGCTGCCACACTCAGTGTTACTGTTGCTGTTGTTACTGCCTCACTCAGTGTTACTGTTGCTGTTGTTGCTGCCACACTCAGTGTTACTGTTGCTGTTGTTGCTGCCTCACTCAGTGTTAATGTTGCTGTTGTTGCTGCAACACTCGGTGTTACTGTTGCTGTTGTTGCTCCCACACTTGGTGTTACTGTTGCTGTTGTTGCTGCCACACTCAGTGTTAATGTTGCTGCCTCAACCGGTGTTAATGTTGCTGTTGTTGCTGCCTCACTCAGTGTTAATGTTGCTGTTGTTGGTGCCTCACTCAGTGTTAATCTTGCTGTTGTTGTTGCCTCACTCAGTGTTAATGTTGCTGTTGTTGGTGCCTCACACAGTGTTAATGTTGCTGCCACACTCAGTGTTACTGTTGCTGTTGTTGCTGCCTCACTCAGTGTTACTGTTGCTATTGTTGCTGCCTCACTCCGTGTTAATGTTGCTGCCTCACTCAGTGTTAATGTTGCTGCCTCACTCAGTGTTAATGTTGCTGTTGTTGTTGCCTCACTCAGTGTTGATGTTGCTGCCTCACTCAGTGTTAATGTTGCTGTTGTTGGTGCCTCACTCAGTGTTAATGTTGCTGTTGTTGGTGCCTCACTCAGTGTTAATGTTGCTGTTGTTGCTGCCTCACTCAGTGTTACTGTTGCTGTTGTTCCTGCCACACTCAGTGTTAATCCTGCTGTTGTTGCTGCCACACTCAGTGTCAATGTTGCTGTTGGTGCTGCCACACTCAGTGGTAATGTTGCTGTTGTTGCTGCCACACTCAGTGTTAATGTTGCTGTTGTTGCTGCCACACTCAGTGTTAATCCTGCTGTTGTTGCTGCCACACTCAGTGTTAATGTTGCTGTTGGTGCTGCCACACTCAGTGTTAATGCTGCAGCTGTTGCTGCCTCACTCAGTGTTAATGTTGCTGTTGTTGCTGCCAAACTCAGTGTTAATGCTGCTGTTGTTGCTGCCACACTCGGTGTTAATGTTGCTGTTGTTGCTGCCTCACTCAGTGTTAATGTTGCTGTTGGTGCTGCCACACTCAGTGTTAATGCTGCTGTTGTTGCTGCCTCACTCAGTGTTAATGTTGCTGTTGTTGCTGCCTCACTCAGTGTTAATGTTGTTCTTGTTGCTGCCACACTCAGTGTTAATGTTGCTGTTGTTGCTGCCACACTCAGTGTTAATGTTGCTGTTGTTGCTGTCTCACTCAGTGTTAATGTTGCTGCCTCACTCAATGTTAATGTTGCTGTTGTTGCTGCCTCACTCAGTGTTAATGTTGCTGCCTCACTTAGTGTTAATGTTGCTGCCTCACTCAGTGTTAATGTTGCTGCCACACTCAGTGTTAATGTTGCTGTTGTTGTTGCCACACTGTGTTAATGTTGCTGCCACACTCAGTGTTAATGTTGCTGCCACACTCAGAGATAATGTTGCTGTTGTTGCTGCCACACTGTGTTAATGTTGCTTCCACACTCAGTGTTAATGTTGCTGTTGTTGCTGCCACACTCAGTGTAAATGTTACTGCCACACTCAGTGTTAATGTTACTATTGTTGTTGTCTCACTCAGTGTTAATGTTGCTGTTGTTGCTGCCACACTCAGTGTTAATGTTGCTGTTGTTGTTGCCAGACTCAGTGTTAATGTTGCTGTTGTTGCTGCCACACTCAGTGTTAATGTTGCTGCCACACTCAGTGTTAATGTTGCTGCCACACTCAGTGTTAATGTTGCTGCCACACTCAGTGTTAATGTTGCTGCCACACTCAGTGTTAATGTTGCTGCCACACTCAGTGTTAATGTTGCTGCCACACTCAGTGTTAATGTTGTTGTTGCCTCACTCAGTGTTAATGTTGCTGTTGTTGCTGCCACACTCAGTGTTAATGTTGCTGTTGTTGCTGCCACACTCAGTGTTAATGTTGCTGTTGTTGCTGTCTCACTCAGTGTTAATGTTGCTGTTGTTGCTGCCTCACTCAGTGTTAATGTTGCTGTTGTTGCTGCCTCACTCAGTGTTAATGTTGCTGTTGTTGCTGCCACACTCAGTGTTAATGCTGCTGTTGTTGCTGCCACGCTCAGTGTTAATGTTGCTGTTGTTGCTGCCACACTCAGTGTTAATGTTGCTGTTGTTGGTGCCTCATTCAGTGTTAATGTTGCTGTTGTTGCTGCCTCACTCAGTGTTACTGTTGCTGTTGTTGTTGCCACACTCAGTGTTAATGTTGCTGTTGTTGCTTCCTCACTCAGTGTTAATGTTGCTGTTGTTGCTGACTCACTCAGTGTTAATGTTGCTGTTGATGCTGCCACACTCAGTGTTAATGTTGTTGCCTCACTCAGTGTTACTGTTGTTGTTGTTGTTGCCTCACTCAGTGTTAATGTTTCTGTTGTTGCTGCCTCACTCAGTGTTACTGTTGCTGTTGTTGCTGCCTCACTCGGTGTTAATGTTGCTGTTGTTGCTGCCTCACTCAGTGTTACTGTTGCTGTTGTTGCTGCCTCACTCAGTGTTAATGTTGCTGTTGTTGCTGCCTCACTCAGTGTTACTGTTGCTGTTGTTGCTGCCACACTCGGTGTTACTGTTGCTGTTGTTGCTGCCACACTTGGTGTTATTGTTGCTGTTGTTGCTGCCTCACTCAGTGTTAATATTGATGTTGTTGGTGCCTCACTCAGTGTTAATCTTGCTGTTGTTGTTGCCTCACTCAGTGTTAATGTTGCTGTTGTTGGTGCCTCACTCAGTGTTAATGTTGCTGTTGTTGCTGCCACACTCAGTGTTACTGTTGCTGTTGTTGCTGCCTCACTCAGTGTTACTGTTGCTGTTGTTGCTGCCTCACTCAGTGTTACTGTTGCTGTTGTTTCTGCCACACTCGGTGTTACTGTTGCTGTTGTTGCTGCCACACTTGGTGTTACTGTTGCTGTTGTTGGTGCCACACTCAGTGTTAATGTTGCTGCCTCACTCGGTGTTAATGTTGCTGTTGTTGGTGCCTCACTCAGTGTTAATCTTGCTGTTGTTGTTGCCTCACTCAGTGTTAATGTTGCTGTTGTTGGTGCCTCACTCAGTGTTAATGTTGCTGTTGTTGCTGCCACACTCAGTGTTACTGTTGCTGTTGTTGCTGCCTCACTCAGTGTTACTGTTGCTGTTGTTGCTGCCTCACTCAGTGTTAATGTTGCTGCCTCACTCAGTGTTAATGTTGCTGCCTCACTCAGTGTTAATGTTGCTGCCTCACTCAGTGTTAATGTTGCTGTTGTTATTGCCTGACTCAGTGTTAATGTTGCTGCCTCACTCAGTGTTAATATTGCTGTTGTTGCTGCCTCACTCAGTGTTACTGATGCTGTTGTTGCTGCCTCACTCAGTGTTACTGTTGCTTTTGTTGCTGCCACACTTGGTGTTAATGTTGCTGTTGTTGCTGCCTCACTTGGTGTTACTGTTGCTGTTGTTGCTGCCACACTCAGTGTTAATGTTGCTGCCTCACTCGGTGTTAATGTTGCTGTTGTTGCTGCCTCACTCAGTGTTAATGTTGCTGTTGTTGGTGCCTCACTCAGTGTTAATGTTGCTGTTGTTGCTGCCTCACTCAGTGTTAATGTTGCTGCCTCACTCAGTGTTAATGTTGCTGCCTCACTCAGTGTTAATGTTGCTGTTGTTGCTGCCTCACTCAGTGTTACTGTTGCTGTTGTTGCTGCCACATTCAGTGTTAATGTTAGTGTTGTTGCTGCCTCACTCAGTGTTACTGTTGCAGCCACACTCAGTGTTACTGTTGAAGCCACACTCAGTGTTAATGTTGCTGCCTCACTCAGTGTTAATGTTGCTGCCTCACTCAGTGTTAATGTTGCTGTTGTTGTTGCCTCACTCAGTGTTATTGTTGCTGTTGTTGGTGCCTCACTCAGTGTTAATGTTGCTGTTGTTGTTGCCTCACTCAGTGTTAATGTTGCTGCCTCACTCAGTGTTATTGTTGCTGTTGTTGCTGCCTCACTCAGTGTTACTGTTGCTGTTGTTGCTGCCTCACTCAGTGTTACTGTTGCTGTTGTTTCTGCCACACTCGGTGTTACTGTTGCTGTTGTTGCTGCCACGCTTGGTGTTACTGTTGCTGTTGTTGGTGCCACACTCAGTGTTAATGTTGCTGCCTCACTCGGTGTTAATGTTGCTGCCTCAGTCAATGTTAATGTTGCTGTTGTTGCTGCCTCACTCAGTGTTAATGTTGCTGCCTCACTAAGTGTTAATGTTGCTGCCTCACTCAGTGTTAATGTTGCTGCCTCACTCAGAGATAATGTTGCTGTTGTTGCTGCCACACTGTGTTAATGTTGCTGCCACACTCAGTGTTAATGTTGCTGTTGTTGTTGTCTCACTCAGTGTTAATGTTGCTGTTGTTGCTGCCACACTCAGTGTTAATGTTGCTGTTGTTGCTTCCTCTTTCAGTGTTAATGTTGCTGCCTCACTCAGTGTTAATGTTGCTGCCTCACTCAGAGATAATGTTGCTGTTGTTGCTGCTACACTGTGTTAATGTTGCTGTTGTTGCTGCCACACTCAGTGTTATTGGTGCTGCCACACTCAGTGTTATTGGTGCTGCCACACTCAGTGTTAATGTTGCCGTTGTTGTTGTCTCACTCAGTGTTAATGTTGCTGTTGTTGTTGTCTCACTCAGTGTTAATGTTGCTGCTGCCACACTCAGTGTTAATGTTGCTGTTGTTGTTGCCAGACTCAGTGTTAATGTTGCTGTTGTTGCTGCCACACTCAGTGTTAATGTTGCTGCCACACTCAGTGTTAATGTTGCTGTTGTTGCTGCCTCACTCAGTGTTAATGTTGCTGTTGTTGCTGCCTCACTCAGTGTTAATGTTGCTGTTGTTGCTGCCACGCGCAGTGTTAATGTTGCTGTTGTTGCTGCCACACTCAGTGTTAATGTTGCTGTTGTTGCTGCCACACTCAATATTAATGTTGCTGTTGTTGCTGCCTCACTCAGTGTTACTGTTGCTGTTGTTGTTGCCACACTCAGTGTTAATGTTGCTGTTGTTGCTGCCTCACTCAGTGTTAATGTTGCTGTTGTTGCGGCCACACTCAGTGTTAATGTTGTTGCCTCACTCAGTGTTACTGTTGCTGTTGTTGTTGCCTCACTCAGTGTTAATGTTTCTGTTGTTGCTGCCTCACTCAGTGTTAATGTTGCTGTTGTTGTTGCCACACTCAGTGTTAATGTTGCTGTTGTTGCTTCCACACTCAGTGTTAATGTTGCTGTTGTTGCTGCCTCACTCAGTGTTAATGTTGCTGCCACACTCAGTGTTAATGTTGTTGTTGTTGCTGCCACACTCAGTGTTACTGTTGCTGTTGTTACTACCTCACTCAGTGTTACTGTTGCTGTTGTTGCTGCCACACTCAGTGTTACTGTTGCTGTTGTTGCTGCCTCACTCAGTGTTAATGTTGCTGTTGTTGCTGCAACACTCGGTGTTACTGTTGCTGTTGTTGCTCCCACACTTGGTGTTACTGTTGCTGTTGTTGCTGCCACACTCAGTGTTAATGTTGCTGTTGTTGGTGCCTCACTCAGTGTTAATCTTGCTGTTGTTGTTGCCTCACTCAGTGTTTATGTTGCTGTTGTTGGTGCCTCACACAGTGTTAATGTTGCTGCCACACTCAGTGTTACTGTTGCTGTTGTTGCTGCCTCACTCAGTGTTACTGTTGCTATTGTTGCTGCCTCACTCAGTGTTAATGTTGCTGCCTCACTCAGTGTTAATGTTGCTGCCTCACTCAGTGTTAATGTTGCTGTTGTTGTTGCCTCACTCAGTGTTGATGTTGCTGCCTCACTCAGTGTTAATGTTGCTGTTGTTGGTGCCTCACTCAGTGTTAATGTTGCTGTTGTTGGTGCCTCACTCAGTGCTAATGTTGCTGTTGTTGCTGCCTCACTCAGTGTTACTGTTGCTGTTGTTGCTGCCACACTCAGTGTTAATCCTGCTGTTGTTGCTGCCACACACAGTGTCAATGTTGCTGTTCGTGCTGCCACACTCAGTGGTAATGTTGCTGTTGTTGCTGCCACACTCAGTGTTAATGTTGCTGTTGTTGCTGCCACACTCAGTGTTAATGTTGCTGTTGGTGCTGCCACACTCAGTGTTAATGCTGTTGCTGTTGCTGCCTCACTCAGTGTTAATGTTGCTGTTGTTGCTGCCAAACTCAGTGTTAATGCTGCTGTTGTTGCTGCCACACTCGGTGTTAATGTTGCTGTTGTTGCTGCCTCACTCAGTGTTAATGTTGCTGTTGGTGCTGCCACACTCAGTGTTAATGCTGCTGTTGTTGCTGCCTCACTCAGTGTTAATGTTGCTGTTGTTGCTGCCTCACTCAGTGTTAATGTTGTTCTTGTTGCTGCCACACTCAGTGTTAATGTTGCTGTTGTTACTGCCACACTCAGTGTTAATGTTGCTGTTGTTGCTGCCTCACTCAGTGTTAATGTTGCTGCTTCACTCAATGTCAATGTTGCTGTTGTTGCTGCCTCACTCAGTGTTAATGTTGCTGCCTGACTTAGTGTTAATGTTGCTGCCTCACTCAGTGTTAATGTTGCTGCCACACTCAGTGTTAATGTTGCTGTTGTTGTTGCCACACTGTGTTAATGTTGCTGCCACACTCAGTGTTAATGTTGCTGCCACACTCAGAGATAATGTTGCTGTTGTTGCTGCCACACTGTGTTAATGTTGCTTCCACACTCAGTGTTAATGTTGCTGTTGTTGCTGCCACACTCAGTGTAAATGTTACTGCCACACTCAGTGTTAATGTTGCTATTGTTGTTGTCTCACTCAGTGTTAATGTTGCTGTTGTTGCTGCCACACTCAGTGTTAATGTTGCTGTTGTTGTTGCCAGACTCAGTGTTAATGTTGCTGTTGTTGCTGCCACACTCAGTGTTAATGTTGCTGCCACACTCAGTGTTAATGTTGCTGTTGTTGTTGCCTCACTCAGTGTTAATGTTGCTGTTGTTGCTGCCACACTCAGTGTTAATGTTGCTGTTGTTGCTGCCACACTCAGTGTTAATGTTGCTGTTGTTGCTGTCTCACTCAGTGTTAATGTTGCTGTTGTTGCTGCCTCACTCAGTGTTAATGTTGCTGTTGTTGCTGCCTCACTCAGTGTTAATGTTGCTGTTGTTGCTGCCACACTCAGTGTTAATGTTGCTGTTGTTGCTGCCACGCTCAGTGTTAATGTTGCTGTTGTTGCTGCCACACTCAGTGTTAATGTTGCTGTTGTTGGTGCCTCACTCAGTGTTAATGTTGCTGTTGTTGCTGCCTCACTCAGTGTTACTGTTGCTGTTGTTGTTGCCACACTCAGTGTTAATGTTGCTGTTGTTGCTTCCTCACTCAGTGTTAATGTTGCTGTTGTTGCTGACTCACTCAGTGTTAATGTTGCTGTTGTTGCTGCCACACTCAGTGTTAATGTTGTTGCCTCACTCAGTGTTACTGTTGCTGTTGTTGTTGCCTCACTCAGTGTTAATGTTTCTGTTGTTGCTGCCTCACTCAGTGTTACTGTTGCTGTTGTTGCTGCCTCACTCGGTGTTAATGTTGCTGTTGTTGCTGCCTCACTCAGTGTTACTGTTGCTGTTGTTGCTGCCTCACTCAGTGTTAATGTTGCTGTTGTTGCTGCCACACTCAGTGTTACTGTTGCTGTTGTTGCTGCCACACTCAGTGTTACTGTTGCTGTTATTGCTGCCTCACTCAGTGTTAATGTTGTTGTTGTTGCTGCCTCACTCAGTGTTACTGTTGCTGTTGTTGCTGCCACACTCGGTGTTACTGTTGCTGTTGTTGCTGCCACACTTGGTGTTATTGTTGCTGTTGTTGCTGCCTCACTCAGTGTTAATGTTGATGTTGTTGGTGCCTCACTCAGTGTTAATCTTGCTGTTGTTGTTGCCTCACTCAGTGTTAATGTTGCTGTTGTTGGTGCCTCACTCAGTGTTAATGTTGCTGTTGTTGCTGCCATACTCAGTGTTACTGTTGCTGTTGTTGCTGCCTCACTCAGTGTTACTGTTGCTGTTGTTGCTGCCTCACTCAGTGTTACTGTTGCTGTTGTTTCTGCCACACTCGGTGTTACTGTTGCTGTTGTTGCTGCCACACTTGGTGTTACTGTTGCTGTTGTTGGTGCCACACTCAGTGTTAATGTTGCTGTTGTTGCTGCCATACTCAGTGTTACTGTTGCTGTTGTTGCTGCCTCACTCAGTGTTACTGTTGCTGTTGTTGCTGCCTCACTCAGTGTTAATGTTGCTGTTGTTGGTGCCTCACTCAGTGTTAATGTTGCTGTTGTTGCTGCCACACTCAGTGTTACTGTTGCTGTTGTTGCTGCCTCACTCAGTGTTACTGTTGCTGTTGTTGCTGCCTCACTTAGTGTTAATGTTGCTGCCTCACTCAGTGTTAATGTTGCTGCCTCACTCAGTGTTAATGTTGCTGCCTCACTCAGTGTTAATGTTGCTGTTGTTATTGCCTGACTCAGTGTTAATGTTGCTGCCTCACTCAGTGTTAATATTGCTGTTGTTGCTGCCTCACTCAGTGTTACTGTTGCTGTTGTTGCTGCCTCACTCAGTGTTACTGTTGCTTTTGTTGCTGCCACACTTGGTGTTAATGTTGCTGTTGTTGCTGCCTCACTTGGTGTTACTGTTGCTGTTGTTGCTGCCACACTCAGTGTTAATGTTGCTGCCTCACTCGGTGTTAATGTTGCTGTTGTTGCTGCCTCACTCAGTGTTAATGTTGCTGTTGTTGGTGCCTCACTCAGTGTTAATGTTGCTGTTGTTGCTGCCTCACTCAGTGTTAATGTTGCTGACTCACTCAGTGTTAATGTTGCTGCCTCACTCAGTGTTAATGTTGCTGCCTCACTCAGTGTTAATGTTGCTGTTGTTGCTGCCACACTCAGTGTTAATGTTGCTTCGTCACTCAGTGTTAATGTTGCTGTTGTTGTTGCCTAACTCAGTGTTAATGTTGCTGTTGTTGCTGCCACACTCAGTGTTAATGTTTCTTCGTCACTCAGTGTTAATGTTGCAGTTGTTGCTGCCACGCTCAGTGTTAATGTTGCTGTTGTTGCTGCCACACTCAGTGTTACTGTTGCTGTTGTTGCTGCCTCACTCAGTGTTACTGTTGCTGTTGTTTCTGCCACACTCGGTGTTACTGTTGCTGTTGTTGCTGCCACACTTGGTGTTACTGTTGCTGTTGTTGGTGCCACACTCAGTGTTAATGTTGCTGCCTCACTCGGTGTTAATGTTGCTGCCTCACTCAATGTTAATGTTGCTGTTGTTGCTGCCTCACTCAGTGTTAATGTTGCTGCCTCACTAAGTGTTAATGTTGCTGCCTCACTCAGTGTTAATGTTGCTGCCTCACTCAGAGATAATGTTGCTGTTGTTGCTGCCACACTGTGTTAATGTTGCTGCCACACTCAGTGTTAATGTTGCTGTTGTTGTTGTCTCACTCAGTGTTAATGTTGCTGTTGTTGCTGCCACACTCAGTGTTAATGTTGCTGTTGTTGCTTCCTCACTCAGTGTTAATGTTGCTGCCTCACTCAGTGTTAATGTTGCTGCCTCACTCAGAGATAATGTTGCTGTTGTTGCTGCCACACTGTGTTAATGTTGCTGTTGTTGCTGCCACACTCAGTGTTAATGTTGCTGTTGTTGTTGTCTCACTCAGTGTTAATGTTGCTGCTGCCACACTCAGTGTTAATGTTGCTGTTGTTGTTGCCAGACTCAGTGTTAATGTTGCTGTTGTTGCTGCCACACTCAGTGTTAATGTTGCTGCCACACTCAGTGTTAATGTTGCTGTTGTTGCTGCCTCACTCAGTGTTAATGTTGCTGTTGTTGCTGCCTCACTCAGTGTTAATGTTGCTGTTGTTGCTGCCACGCTCAGTGTTAATGTTGCTGTTGTTGCTGCCACACTCAGTGTTAATGTTGCTGTTGCTGCTGCCACACTCAATATTAATGTTGCTGTTGTTGCTGCCTCACTCAGTGTTACTGTTGCTGTTGTTGTTGCCACACTCAGTGTTAATGTTGCTGTTGTTGCTGCCTCACTCAGTGTTACTGTTGCTGTTGTTGTTGCCTCACTTAGTGTTAATGTTTCTGTTGTTGCTGCCTCACTCAGTGTTAATGTTGCTGTTGTTGTTGCCACACTCAGTGTTAATGTTGCTGTTGTTGCTGCCACACTCAGTGTTAATGTTGCTGTTGTTGCTGCCTCACTCAGTGTTAATGTTGCTGCCACACTCAGTGTTAATGTTGTTGTTGTTGCTGCCACACTCAGTGTTACTGTTGCTGTTGTTACTGCCTCACTCAGTGTTACTGTTGCTGTTGTTGCTGCCACACTCAGTGTTACTGTTGCTGTTGTTGCTGCCTCACTCAGTGTTAATGTTGCTGTTGTTGCTGCAACACTCGGTGTTACTGTTGCTGTTGTTGCTCCCACACTTGGTGTTACTGTTGCTGTTGTTGCTGCCACACTCAGTGTTAATGTTGCTGCCTCAACCGGTGTTAATGTTGCTGTTGTTGCTGCCTCACTCAGTGTTAATGTTGCTGTTGTTGGTGCCTCACTCAGTGTTAATCTTGCTGTTGTTGTTGCCTCACTCAGTGTTAATGTTGCTGTTGTTGGTGCCTCACACAGTGTTAATGTTGCTGCCACACTCAGTGTTACTGTTGCTGTTGTTGCTGCCTCACTCAGTGTTACTGTTGCTATTGTTGCTGCCTCACTCCGTGTTAATGTTGCTGCCTCACTCAGTGTTAATGTTGCTGCCTCACTCAGTGTTAATGTTGCTGTTGTTGTTGCCTCACTCAGTGTTGATGTTGCTGCCTCACTCAGTGTTTATGTTGCTGTTGTTGGTGCCTCACTCAGTGTTAATGTTGCTGTTGTTGGTGCCTCACTCAGTGTTAATGTTGCTGTTGTTGCTGCCTCACTCAGTGTTACTGTTGCTGTTGTTGCTGCCACACTCAGTGTTAATCCTGCTGTTGTTGCTGCCACACTCAGTGTCAATGTTGCTGTTGGTGCTGCCACACTCAGTGGTAATGTTGCTGTTGTTGCTGCCACACTCAGTGTTAATGTTGCTGTTGTTGCTGCCACACTCAGTGTTAATGCTGCTGCTGTTGCTGCCTCACTCAGTGTTAATGTTGCTGTTGTTGCTGCCAAACTCCGTTTTAATGCTGCTGTTGTTGCTGCCACACTCGGTGTTAATGTTGCTGTTGTTGCTGCCTCACTCAGTGTTAATGTTGCTGTTGGTGCTGCCACACTCAGTGTTAATGCTGCTGTTGTTGCTGCCTCACTCAGTGTTAATGTTGCTGTTGTTGCTGCCTCACTCAGTGTTAATGTTGTTCTTGTTGCTGCCACACTCAGTGTTAATGTTGCTGTTGTTGCTGCCACACTCAGTGTTAATGTTGCTGTTGTTGCTGTCTCACTCAGTGTTAATGTTGCTGCCTCACTCAATGTTAATGTTGCTGTTGTTGCTGCCTCACTCAGTGTTAATGTTGCTGCCTCACTTAGTGTTAATGTTGCTGCCTCACTCAGTGTTAATGTTGCTGCCACACTCAGTGTTAATGTTGCTGTTGTTGTTGCCACACTGTGTTAATGTTGCTGCCACACTCAGTGTTAATGTTGCTGCCACACTCAGAGATAATGTTGCTGTTGTTGCTGCCACACTGTGTTAATGTTGCTTCCACACTCAGTGTTAATGTTGCTGTTGTTGCTGCCACACTCAGTGTAAATGTTACTGCCACACTCAGTGTTAATGTTGCTATTGTTGTTGTCTCACTCAGTGTTAATGTTGCTGTTGTTGCTGCCACACTCAGTGTTAATGTTGCTGTTGTTGTTGCCAGACTCAGTGTTAATGTTGCTGTTGTTGCTGCCACACTCAGTGTTAATGTTGCTGCCACACTCAGTGTTAATGTTGCTGCCACACTCAGTGTTAATGTTGCTGTTGTTGTTGCCTCACTCAGTGTTAATGTTGCTGTTGTTGCTGCCACACTCAGTGTTAATGTTGCTGTTGTTGCTGCCACACTCAGTGTTAATGTTGCTGTTGTTGCTGTCTCACTCAGTGTTAATGTTGCTGTTGTTGCTGCCTCACTCAGTGTTAATGTTGCTGTTGTTGCTGCCTCACTCAGTGTTAATGTTGCTGTTGTTGCTGCCACACTCAGTGTTAATGTTGCTGTTGTTGCTGCCACGCTCAGTGTTAATGTTGCTGTTGTTGCTGCCACACTCAGTGTTAATGTTGCTGTTGTTGGTGCCTCACTCAGTGTTAATGTTGCTGTTGTTGCTGCCTCACTCAATGTTACTGTTGCTGTTGTTGTTGCCACACTCAGTGTTAATGTTGCTGTTGTTGCTTCCTCACTCAGTGTTAATGTTGCTGTTGTTGCTGACTCACTCAGTGTTAATGTTGCTGTTGTTGCTGCCACACTCAGTGTTAATGTTGTTGCCTCACTCAGTGTTAATGTTGTTGCCTCACTCAGTGTTACTGTTGTTGTTGTTGTTGCCTCACTCAGTGTTAATGTTTCTGTTGTTGCTGCCTCACTCAGTGTTACTGTTGCTGTTGTTGCTGCCTCACTCGGTGTTAATGTTGCTGTTGTTGCTGCCTCACTCAGTGTTACTGTTGCTGTTGTTGCTGCCTCACTCAGTGTTAATGTTGCTGTTGTTGCTGCCTCACTCAGTGTTACTGTTGCTGTTGTTGCTGCCACACTCGGTGTTACTGTTGCTGTTGTTGCTGCCACACTTGGTGTTATTGTTGCTGTTGTTGCTGCCTCACTCAGTGTTAATATTGATGTTGTTGGTGCCTCACTCAGTGTTAATCTTGCTGTTGTTGTTGCCTCACTCAGTGTTAATGTTGCTGTTGTTGGTGCCTCACTCAGTGTTAATGTTGCTGTTGTTGCTGCCACACTCAGTGTTACTGTTGCTGTTGTTGCTGCCTCACTCAGTGTTAATGTTGCTGTTGTTGCTGCCACACTCAGTGTTAATGTTGCTGCCACACTCAGTGTTAATGTTGCTGCCACACTCAGTGTTAATGTTGCTGTTGTTGTTGCCTCACTCAGTGTTAATGTTGCTGTTGTTGCTGCCACACTCAGTGTTAATGTTGCTGTTGTTGCTGCCACACTCAGTGTTAATGTTGCTGTTGTTGCTGTCTCACTCAGTGTTAATGTTGCTGTTGTTGCTGCCTCACTCAGTGTTAATGTTGCTGTTGTTGCTGCCTCACTCAGTGTTAATGTTGCTGTTGTTGCTGCCACACTCAGTGTTAATGTTGCTGTTGTTGCTGCCACGCTCAGTGTTAATGTTGCTGTTGTTGCTGCCACACTCAGTGTTAATGTTGCTGTTGTTGGTGCCTCACTCAGTGTTAATGTTGCTGTTGTTGCTGCCTCACTCAATGTTACTGTTGCTGTTGTTGTTGCCACACTCAGTGTTAATGTTGCTGTTGTTGCTTCCTCACTCAGTGTTAATGTTGCTGTTGTTGCTGACTCACTCAGTGTTAATGTTGCTGTTGTTGCTGCCACACTCAGTGTTAATGTTGTTGCCTCACTCAGTGTTAATGTTGTTGCCTCACTCAGTGTTACTGTTGTTGTTGTTGTTGCCTCACTCAGTGTTAATGTTTCTGTTGTTGCTGCCTCACTCAGTGTTACTGTTGCTGTTGTTGCTGCCTCACTCGGTGTTAATGTTGCTGTTGTTGCTGCCTCACTCAGTGTTACTGTTGCTGTTGTTGCTGCCTCACTCAGTGTTAATGTTGCTGTTGTTGCTGCCTCACTCAGTGTTACTGTTGCTGTTGTTGCTGCCACACTCGGTGTTACTGTTGCTGTTGTTGCTGCCACACTTGGTGTTATTGTTGCTGTTGTTGCTGCCTCACTCAGTGTTAATATTGATGTTGTTGGTGCCTCACTCAGTGTTAATCTTGCTGTTGTTGTTGCCTCACTCAGTGTTAATGTTGCTGTTGTTGGTGCCTCACTCAGTGTTAATGTTGCTGTTGTTGCTGCCACACTCAGTGTTACTGTTGCTGTTGTTGCTGCCTCACTCAGTGTTACTGTTGCTGTTGTTGCTGCCTCACTCAGTGTTACTGTTGCTGTTGTTTCTGCCACACTCGGTGTTACTGTTGCTGTTGTTGCTGCCACACTTGGTGTTACTGTTGCTGTTGTTGGTGCTACACTCAGTGTTAATGTTGCTGCCTCACTCGGTGTTAATGTTGCTGTTGTTGGTGCCTCACTCAGTGTTAATCTTGCTGTTGTTGTTGCCTCACTCAGTGTTAATGTTGCTGTTGTTGGTGCCTCACTCAGTGTTAATGTTGCTGTTGTTGCTGCCACACTCAGTGTTACTGTTGCTGTTGTTGCTGCCTCACTCAGTGTTACTGTTGCTGTTGTTGCTGCCTCACTCAGTGTTAATGTTGCTGCCTCACTCAGTGTTAATGTTGCTGCCTCACTCAGTGTTAATGTTGCTGCCTCACTCAGTGTTAATGTTGCTGTTGTTATTGCCTGACTCAGTGTTAATGTTGCTGCCTCACTCAGTGTTAATATTGCTGTTGTTGCTGCCTCACTCAGTGTTACTGTTGCTGTTGTTGCTGCCTCACTCAGTGTTACTGTTGCTTTTGTTGCTGCCACACTTGGTGTTAATGTTGCTGTTGTTGCTGCCTCACTTGGTGTTACTGTTGCTGTTGTTGCTGCCACACTCAGTGTTAATGTTGCTGCCTCACTCGGTGTTAATGTTGCTGTTGTTGCTGCCTCACTCAGTGTTAATGTTGCTGTTGTTGGTGCCTCACTCAGTGTTAATGTTGCTGTTGTTGCTGCCTCACTCAGTGTTAATGTTGCTGCCTCACTCAGTATTAATGTTGCTGCCTCACTCAGTGTTAATGTTGCTGTTGTTGCTGCCTCACTCAGTGTTACTGTTGCTGTTGTTGCTGCCACATTCAGTGTTAATGTTAGTGTTGTTGCTGCCTCACTCAGTGTTACTGTTGCAGCCACACTCAGTGTTACTGTTGAAGCCACACTCAGTGTTAATGTTGCTGCCTCACTCAGTGTTAATGTTGCTGTTGTTGTTGCCTCATTCAGTGTTATTGTTGCTGTTGTTGGTGCCTCACTCAGTGTTAATGTTGCTGTTGTTGTTGCCTCACTCAGTGTTAATGTTGCTGCCTCACTCAGTGTTATTGTTGCTGTTGTTGCTGCCTCACTCAGTGTTATTGTTGCTGTTGTTGTTGCCTCACTAAGTGTTAATGTTGCTGTTGTTAGTGCCTCACTCAGTGTTAATGTTGCTGTTGTTGGTGCCTCACTCAGTGTTAATGTTGCTGTTGTTGCTGCCTCACTCAGTGTTACTGTTGCTGTTGTTGCTGCCACACTCAGTGTTAATCCTGCTGTTGTTGCTGCCACACTCAGTGTCAATGTTGCTGTTGGTGCTGCCACACTCAGTGGTAATGTTGCTGTTGTTGCTGCCACACTCAGTGTTAATGTTGCTGTTGTTGCTGCCACACTCAGTGTTAATCCTGCTGTTGTTGCTGCCACACTCAGTGTTAATGTTGCTGTTGGTGCTGCCACACTCAGTGTTAATGCTGCTGCTGTTGCTGCCTCACTCAGTGTTAATGTTGCTGTTGTTGCTGCCAAACTCAGTGTTAATGCTGCTGTTGTTGCTGCCACACTCGGTGTTAATGTTGCTGTTGTTGCTGCCTCACTCAGTGTTAATGTTGCTGTTGGTGCTGCCACACTCAGTGTTAATGCTGCTGTTGTTGCTGCCTCACTCAGTGTTAATGTTGCTGTTGTTGCTGCCTCACTCAGTGTTAATGTTGTTGTTGTTGCTGCCACACTCAGTGTTAATGTTGCTGTTGTTGCTGCCACACTCAGTGTTAATGTTGCTGTTGTTGCTGCCTCACTCAGTGTTAATGTTGCTGCCTCACTCAATGTTAATGTTGCTGTTGTTACTGCCTCACTCAGTGTTAATGTTGCTGCCTCACTTAGTGTTAATGTTGCTGCCTCACTCAGTGTTAATGTTGCTGCCACACTCAGTGTTAATGTTGCTGTTGTTGTTGCCACACTGTGTTAATGTTGCTGCCACACTCAGTGTTAATGTTGCTGCCACACTCAGAGATAATGTTGCTGTTGTTGCTGCCACACTGTGTTAATGTTGCTGCCACACTCAGTGTTAATGTTGCTGTTGTTGCTGCCACACTCAGTGTAAATGTTGCTGCCACACTCAGTGTTAATGTTGCTATTGTTGTTGTCTCACTCAGTGTTAATGTTGCTGTTGTTGCTGCCACACTCAGTGTTAATGTTGCTGTTGTTGTTGCCAGACTCAGTGTTAATGTTGCTGCCACACTCAGTGTTAATGTTGCTGCACCACTCAGTGTTAATGTTGCTGTTGTTGTTGCCTCACTCAGTGTTAATGTTGCTGTTGTTGCTGCCACACTCAGTGTTAATGTTGCTGTTGTTGCTGCCACACTCAGTGTTAATGTTGCTGTTGTTGCTGTCTCACTCAGTGTTAATGTTGCTGTTGTTGCTGCCTCACTCAGTGTTAATGTTGCTGTTGTTGCTGCCTCACTCAGTGTTAATGTTGCTGTTGTTGCTGCCACACTCAGTGTTAATGTTGCTGTTGTTGCTGCCACGCTCAGTGTTAATGTTGCTGTTGTTGCTGCCACACTCAGTGTTAATGTTGCTGTTGTTGGTGCCTCACTCAGTGTTAATGTTGCTGTTGTTGCTGCCTCACTCAGTGTTACTGTTGCTGTTGTTGTTGCCACACTCAGTGTTAATGTTGCTGTTGTTGCTTCCTCACTCAGTGTTAATGTTGCTGTTGTTGCTGACTCACTCAGTGTTAATGTTGCTGTTGTTGCTGCCACACTCAGTGTTAATGTTGTTGCCTCACTCAGTGTTACTGTTGCTGTTGTTGTTGCCTCACTCAGTGTTAATGTTTCTGTTGTTGCTGCCTCACTCAGTGTTAATGTTGCTGTTGTTGCTGCCTCACTCAGTGTTACTGTTGCTGTTGTTGCTGCCTCACTCGGTGTTAATGTTGCTGTTGTTGCTGCCTCACTCAGTGTTACTGTTGCTGTTGTTGCTGCCTCACTCAGTGTTAATGTTGCTGTTGTTGCTGCCACACTCAGTGTTACTGTTGCTGTTGTTGCTGCCACACTCAGTGTTACTGTTGCTGTTATTGCTGCCTCACTCAGTGTTAATGTTGCTGTTGTTGCTGCCTCACTCAGTGTTACTGTTGCTGTTGTTGCTGCCACACTCGGTGTTACTGTTGCTGTTGTTGCTGCCACACTTGGTGTTATTGTTGCTGTTGTTGCTGCCACACTCAGTGTTAATGTTGCAGCCTCACTCGGTGTTAATGTTGCTGTTGTTGCTGCCTCACTCAGTGTTAATGTTGATGTTGTTGGTGCCTCACTCAGTGTTAATCTTGCTGTTGTTGTTGCCTCACTCAGTGTTAATGTTGCTGTTGTTGGTGCCTCACTCAGTGTTAATGTTGCTGTTGTTGCTGCCACACTCAGTGTTACTGTTGCTGTTGTTGCTGCCTCACTCAGTGTTACTGTTGCTGTTGTTTCTGCCACACTCGGTGTTACTGTTGTTGTTGTTGCTGCCACACTTGGTGTTACTGTTGCTGTTGTTGGTGCCACACTCAGTGTTAATGTTGCTGCCTCACTCGGTGTTAATGTTGCTGTTGTTGGTGCCTCACTCAGTGTTAATCTTGCTGTTGTTGTTGCCTCACTCAGTGTTAATGTTGCTCTTGTTGGTGCCTCACTCAGTGTTAATGTTGCTGTTGTTGCTGCCACACTCAGTGTTACTGTTGCTGTTGTTGCTGACTCACTCAGTGTTAATGTTGCTGTTGTTGCTGATTCACTCAGTGTTAATGTTGCTGTTGTTGCTGCCACACTCAGTGTTAATGTTGTTGCCTCACTCAGTGTTACTGTTGCTGTTGTTGTTGCCTCACTCAGTGTTAATGTTTCTGTTGTTGCTGCCTCACTCAGTGTTACTGTTGCTGTTGTTGCTGCCTCACTCGGTGTTAATGTTGCTGTTGTTGCTGCCTCACTCAGTGTTACTGTTGATGTTGTTGCTGCCTCACTCAGTGTTAATGTTGCTGTTTTTGCTGCCACACTCAGTGTTACTGTTGCTGTTGTTGCTGCCACACTCAGTGTTACTGTTGCTGTTATTGCTGCCTCACTCAGTGTTAATGTTGTTGTTGTTGCTGCCTCACTCAGTGTTACTGTTGCTGTTGTTGCTGCCACACTCGGTGTTACTGTTGCTGTTGTTGCTGCCACACTTGGTGTTATTGTTGCTGTTGTTGCTGCCTCACTCAGTGTTAATGTTGATGTTGTTGGTGCCTCACTCAGTGTTAATCTTGCTGTTGTTGTTGCCTCACTCAGTGTTAATGTTGCTGTTGTTGGTGCCTCACTCAGTGTTAATGTTGCTGTTGTTGCTGCCATACTCAGTGTTACTGTTGCTGTTGTTGCTGCCTCACTCAGTGTTACTGTTGCTGTTGTTGCTGCCTCACTCAGTGTTACTGTTGCTGTTGTTTCTGCCACACTCGGTGTTACTGTTGCTGTTGTTGCTGCCACACTTGGTGTTACTGTTGCTGTTGTTGGTGCCACACTCAGTGTTAATGTTGCTGTTGTTGCTGCCATACTCAGTGTTACTGTTGCTGTTGTTGCTGCCTCACTCAGTGTTACTGTTGCTGTTGTTGCTGCCTCACTCAGTGTTAATGTTGCTGTTGTTGATGCCTCACTCAGTGTTAATGTTGCTGTTGTTGCTGCCACACTCAGTGTTACTGTTGCTGTTGTTGCTGCCTCACTCAGTGTTACTGTTGCTGTTGTTGCTGCCTCACTTAGTGTTAATGTTGCTGCCTCACTCAGTGTTAATGTTGCTGCCTCACTCAGTGTTAATGTTGCTGTTGTTATTGCCTGACTCAGTGTTAATGTTGCTGCCTCACTCAGTGTAAATATTGCTGTTGTTGCTGCCTCACTCAGTGTTACTGTTGCTGTTGTTGCTGCCTCACTCAGTGTTACTGTTGCTTTTGTTGCTGCCACACTTGGTGTTAATGTTGCTGTTGTTGCTGCCTCACTTGGTGTTACTGTTGCTGTTGTTGCTGCCACACTCAGTGTTAATGTTGCTGCCTCACTCGGTGTTAATGTTGCTGTTGTTGCTGCCTCACTCAGTGTTAATGTTGCTGTTGTTGGTGCCTCACTCAGTGTTAATGTTGCTGTTGTTGCTGCCTCACTTGGTGTTACTGTTGCTGTTGTTGCTGCCACACTCAGTGTTAATGTTGCTGCCTCACTCGGTGTTAATGTTGCTGTTGTTGCTGCCTCACTCAGTGTTAATGTTGCTGTTGTTGGTGCCTCACTCAGTGTTAATGTTGCTGTTGTTGCTGCCTCACTCAGTGTTAATGTTGCTGACTCACTCAGTGTTAATGTTGCTGCCTCACTCAGTGTTAATGTTGCTGCCTCACTCAGTGTTAATGTTGCTGTTGTTGGTGCCACACTCAGTGTTAATGTTGCTTCGTCACTCAGTGTTAATGTTGCTGTTGTTGTTGCCTAACTCAGTGTTAATGTTGCTGTTGTTGCTGCCACACTCAGTGTTAATGTTGCTGTTGTTGCTGCCTCACTCAGTGTTACTGTTGCTGTTGTTGCTGCCTCACTCAGTGTTAATGTTGCTGCCTCACTCAGTGTTAATGTTGCTGCCTCACTCAGTGTTAATGTTGCTGCCTCACTCAGTGTTAATGTTGCTGTTGTTATTGCCTGACTCAGTGTTAATGTTGCTGCCTCACTCAGTGTTAATATTGCTGTTGTTGCTGCCTCACTCAGTGTTACTGTTGCTGTTGTTGCTGCCTCACTCAGTGTTACTGTTGCTTTTGTTGCTGCCACACTTGGTGTTAATGTTGCTGTTGTTGCTGCCTCACTTGGTGTTACTGTTGCTGTTGTTGCTGCCACACTCAGTGTTAATGTTGCTGCCTCACTCGGTGTTAATGTTGCTGTTGTTGCTGCCTCACTCAGTGTTAATGTTGCTGTTGTTGGTGCCTCACTCAGTATTAATGTTGCTGTTGTTGCTGCCTCACTCAGTGTTAATGTTGCTGCCTCACTCAGTATTAATGTTGCTGCCTCACTCAATGTTAATGTTGCTGTTGTTGCTGCCTCACTCAGTGTTACTGTTGCTGTTGTTGCTGCCACATTCAGTGTTAATGTTAGTGTTGTTGCTGCCTCACTCAGTGTTACTGTTGCAGCCACACTCAGTGTTACTGTTGAAGCCACACTCAGTGTTAATGTTGCTGCCTCACTCATTGTTAATGTTGCTGCCTCACTCAGTGTTAATGTTGCTGTTGTTGTTGCCTCACTCAGTGTTATTGTTGCTGTTGTTGGTGCCTCACTCAGTGTTAATGTTGCTGTTGTTGTTGCCTCACTCAGTGTTAATGTTGCTGCCTCACTCAGTGTTATTGTTGCTGTTGTTGCTGCCTCACTCAGTGTTATTGTTGCTGTTGTTGTTGCCTCACTAAGTGTTAATGTTGCTGTTGTTAGTGCCTCACTCAGTGTTAATGTTGCTGTTGTTGGTGCCTCACTCAGTGTTAATGTTGCTGTTGTTGCTGCCTCACTCAGTGTTACTGTTGCTGTTGTTGCTGCCACACTCAGTGTTAATCCTGCTGTTGTTGCTGCCACACTCAGTGTCAATGTTGCTGTTGGTGCTGCCACACTCAGTGGTAATGTTGCTGTTGTTGCTGCCACACTCAGTGTTAATGTTGCTGTTGTTGATGCCACACTCAGTGTTAATCCTGCTGTTGTTGCTGCCACACTCAGTGTTAATGTTGCTGTTGGTGCTGCCACACTCAGTGTTAATGGTGCTGCTGTTGCTGCCTCACTCAGTGTTAATGTTGCTGTTGTTGCTGCCAAACTCAGTGTTAATGCTGCTGTTGTTGCTGCCACACTCGGTGTTAATGTTGCTGTTGTTGCTGCCTCACTCAGTGTTAATGTTGCTGTTGGTGCTGCCACACTCAGTGTTAATGCTGCTGTTGTTGCTGCCTCACTCAGTGTTAATGTTGCTGTTGTTGCTGCCTCACTCAGTGTTAATGTTGTTGTTGTTGCTGCCACACTCAGTGTTAATGTTGCTGTTGTTGCTGCCACACTCAGTGTTAATGTTGCTGTTGTTGCTGCCTCACTCAGTGTTAATGTTGCTGCCTCACTCAATGTTAATGTTGCTGTTGTTACTGCCTCACTCAGTGTTAATGTTGCTGCCTCACTTAGTGTTTATGTTGCTGCCTCACTCAGTGTTAATGTTGCTGCCACACTCTGTGTTAATGTTGCTGTTGTTGTTGCCACACTGTGTTAATGTTGCTGCCACACTCAGTGTTAATGTTGCTGCCACACTCAGAGATAATGTTGCTGTTGTTGCTGCCACACTGTGTTAATGTTGCTGCCACACTCAGTGTTAATGTTGCTGTTGTTGCTGCCACACTCAGTGTAAATGTTGCTGCCACACTCAGTGTTAATGTTGCTATTGTTGTTGTCTCACTCAGTGTTAATGTTGCTGTTGTTGCTGCCACACTCAGTGTTAATGTTGCTGTTGTTGTTGCCAGACTCAGTGTTAATGTTGCTGCCACACTCAGTGTTAATGTTGCTGCACCACTCAGTGTTAATGTTGCTGTTGTTGTTGCCTCACTCAGTGTTAATGTTGCTGTTGTTGCTGCCACACTCAGTGTTAATGTTGCTGTTGTTGCTGCCACACTCAGTGTTAATGTTGCTGTTGTTGCTGTCTCACTCAGTGTTAATGTTGCTGTTGTTGCTGCCTCACTCAGTGTTAATGTTGCTGTTGTTGCTGCCTCACTCAGTGTTAATGTTGCTGTTGTTGCTGCCACACTCAGTGTTAATGTTGCTGTTGTTGCTGCCACGCTCAGTGTTAATGTTGCTGTTGTTGCTGCCACACTCAGTGTTAATGTTGCTGTTGTTGGTGCCTCACTCAGTGTTAATGTTGCTGTTGTTGCTGCCTCACTCAGTGTTACTGTTGCTGTTGTTGTTGCCACACTCAGTGTTAATGTTGCTGTTGTTGCTTCCTCACTCAGTGTTAATGTTGCTGTTGTTGCTGACTCACTCAGTGTTAATGTTGCTGTTGTTGCTGCCACACTCAGTGTTAATGTTGTTGCCTCACTCAGTGTTACTGTTGCTGTTGTTGTTGCCTCACTCAGTGTTAATGTTTCTGTTGTTGCTGCCTCACTCAGTGTTAATGTTGCTGTTGTTGCTGCCTCACTCAGTGTTACTGTTGCTGTTGTTGCTGCCTCACTCGGTGTTAATGTTGCTGTTGTTGCTGCCTCACTCAGTGTTACTGTTGCTGTTGTTGCTGCCTCACTCAGTGTTAATGTTGCTGTTGTTGCTGCCACACTCAGTGTTACTGTTGCTGTTGTTGCTGCCACACTCAGTGTTACTGTTGCTGTTATTGCTGCCTCACTCAGTGTTAATGTTGCTGTTGTTGCTGCCTCACTCAGTGTTACTGTTGCTGTTGTTGCTGCCACACTCGGTGTTACTGTTGCTGTTGTTGCTGCCACACTTGGTGTTATTGTTGCTGTTGTTGCTGCCACACTCAGTGTTAATGTTGCAGCCTCACTCGGTGTTAATGTTGCTGTTGTTGCTGCCTCACTCAGTGTTAATGTTGATGTTGTTGGTGCCTCACTCAGTGTTAATCTTGCTGTTGTTGTTGCCTCACTCAGTGTTAATGTTGCTGTTGTTGGTGCCTCACTCAGTGTTAATGTTGCTGTTGTTGCTGCCACACTCAGTGTTACTGTTGCTGTTGTTGCTGCCTCACTCAGTGTTACTGTTGCTGTTGTTTCTGCCACACTCGGTGTTACTGTTGTTGTTGTTGCTGCCACACTTGGTGTTACTGTTGCTGTTGTTGGTGCCACACTCAGTGTTAATGTTGCTGCCTCACTCGGTGTTAATGTTGCTGTTGTTGGTGCCTCACTCAGTGTTAATCTTGCTGTTGTTGTTGCCTCACTCAGTGTTAATGTTGCTCTTGTTGGTGCCTCACTCAGTGTTAATGTTGCTGTTGTTGCTGCCACACTCAGTGTTACTGTTGCTGTTGTTGCTGACTCACTCAGTGTTAATGTTGCTGTTGTTGCTGATTCACTCAGTGTTAATGTTGCTGTTGTTGCTGCCACACTCAGTGTTAATGTTGTTGCCTCACTCAGTGTTACTGTTGCTGTTGTTGTTGCCTCACTCAGTGTTAATGTTTCTGTTGTTGCTGCCTCACTCAGTGTTACTGTTGCTGTTGTTGCTGCCTCACTCGGTGTTAATGTTGCTGTTGTTGCTGCCTCACTCAGTGTTACTGTTGCTGTTGTTGCTGCCTCACTCAGTGTTAATGTTGCTGTTGTTGCTGCCACACTCAGTGTTACTGTTGCTGTTGTTGCTGCCACACTCAGTGTTACTGTTGCTGTTATTGCTGCCTCACTCAGTGTTAATGTTGTTGTTGTTGCTGCCTCACTCAGTGTTACTGTTGCTGTTGTTGCTGCCACACTCGGTGTTACTGTTGCTGTTGTTGCTGCCACACTTGGTGTTATTGTTGCTGTTGTTGCTGCCTCACTCAGTGTTAATGTTGATGTTGTTGGTGCCTCACTCAGTGTTAATCTTGCTGTTGTTGTTGCCTCACTCAGTGTTAATGTTGCTGTTGTTGGTGCCTCACTCAGTGTTAATGTTGCTGTTGTTGCTGCCATACTCAGTGTTACTGTTGCTGTTGTTGCTGCCTCACTCAGTGTTACTGTTGCTGTTGTTGCTGCCTCACTCAGTGTTACTGTTGCTGTTGTTTCTGCCACACTCGGTGTTACTGTTGCTGTTGTTGCTGCCACACTTGGTGTTACTGTTGCTGTTGTTGGTGCCACACTCAGTGTTAATGTTGCTGTTGTTGCTGCCATACTCAGTGTTACTGTTGCTGTTGTTGCTGCCTCGCTCAGTGTTACTGTTGCTGTTGTTGCTGCCTCACTCAGTGTTAATGTTGCTGTTGTTGATGCCTCACTCAGTGTTAATGTTGCTGTTGTTGCTGCTACACTCAGTGTTACTGTTGCTGTTGTTGCTGCCTCACTCAGTGTTACTGTTGCTGTTGTTGCTGCCTCACTTAGTGTTAATGTTGCTGCCTCACTCAGTGTTAATGTTGCTGCCTCACTCAGTGTTAATGTTGCTGTTGTTATTGCCTGACTCAGTGTTAATGTTGCTGCCTCACTCAGTGTTAATATTGCTGTTGTTGCTGCCTCACTCAGTGTTACTGTTGCTGTTGTTGCTGCCTCACTCAGTGTTACTGTTGCTTTTGTTGCTGCCACACTTGGTGTTAATGTTGCTGTTGTTGCTGCCTCACTTGGTGTTACTGTTGCTGTTGTTGCTGCCACACTCAGTGTTAATGTTGCTGCCTCACTCGGTGTTAATGTTGCTGTTGTTGCTGCCTCACTCAGTGTTAATGTTGCTGTTGTTGGTGCCTCACTCAGTGTTAATGTTGCTGTTGTTGCTGCCTCACTCAGTGTTAATGTTGCTGACTCACTCAGTGTTAATGTTGCTGCCTCACTCAGTGTTAATGTTGCTGCCTCACTCAGTGTTAATGTTGCTGTTGTTGCTGCCACACTCAGTGTTAATGTTGCTTCGTCACTCAGTGTTAATGTTGCTGTTGTTGTTGCCTAACTCAGTGTTAATGTTGCTGTTGTTGCTGCCACACTCAGTGTTAATGTTGCTGTTGTTGCTGCCTCACTCAGTGTTACTGTTGCTGTTGTTGCTGCCTCACTCAGTGTTAATGTTGCTGCCTCACTCAGTGTTAATGTTGCTGCCTCACTCAGTGTTAATGTTGCTGCCTCACTCAGTGTTAATGTTGCTGTTGTTATTGCCTGACTCAGTGTTAATGTTGCTGCCTCACTCAGTGTTAATATTGCTGTTGTTGCTGCCTCACTCAGTGTTACTGTTGCTGTTGTTGCTGCCTCACTCAGTGTTACTGTTGCTTTTGTTGCTGCCACACTTGGTGTTAATGTTGCTGTTGTTGCTGCCTCACTTGGTGTTACTGTTGCTGTTGTTGCTGCCACACTCAGTGTTAATGTTGCTGCCTCACTCGGTGTTAATGTTGCTGTTGTTGCTGCCTCACTCAGTGTTAATGTTGCTGTTGTTGGTGCCTCACTCAGTATTAATGTTGCTGTTGTTGCTGCCTCACTCAGTGTTAATGTTGCTGCATCACTCAGTATTAATGTTGCTGCCTCACTCAATGTTAATGTTGCTGTTGTTGCTGCCTCACTCAGTGTTACTGTTGCTGTTGTTGCTGCCACATTCAGTGTTAATGTTAGTGTTGTTGCTGCCTCACTCAGTGTTACTGTTGCAGCCACACTCAGTGTTACTGTTGAAGCCACACTCAGTGTTAATGTTGCTGCCTCACTCATTGTTAATGTTGCAGCCTCACTCAGTGTTAATGTTGCTGTTGTTGTTGCCTCACTCAGTGTTATTGTTGCTGTTGTTGGTGCCTCACTCAGTGTTAATGTTGCTGTTGTTGTTGCCTCACTCAGTGTTAATGTTGCTGCCTCACTCAGTGTTATTGTTGCTGTTGTTGCTGCCTCACTCAGTGTTATTGTTGCTGTTGTTGTTGCCTCACTAAGTGTTAATGTTGCTGTTGTTAGTGCCTCACTCAGTGTTAATGTTGCTGTTGTTGGTGCCTCACTCAGTGTTAATGTTGCTGTTGTTGCTGCCTCACTCAGTGTTACTGTTGCTGTTGTTGCTGCCACACTCAGTGTTAATCCTGCTGTTGTTGCTGCCACACTCAGTGTCAATGTTGCTGTTGGTGCTGCCACACTCAGTGGTAATGTTGCTGTTGTTGCTGCCACACTCAGTGTTAATGTTGCTGTTGTTGATGCCACACTCAGTGTTAATCCTGCTGTTGTTGCTGCCACACTCAGTGTTAATGTTGCTGTTGGTGCTGCCACACTCAGTGTTAATGGTGCTGCTGTTGCTGCCTCACTCAGTGTTAATGTTGCTGTTGTTGCTGCCAAACTCAGTGTTAATGCTGCTGTTGTTGCTGCCACACTCGGTGTTAATGTTGCTGTTGTTGCTGCCTCACTCAGTGTTAATGTTGCTGTTGGTGCTGCCACACTCAGTGTTAATGCTGCTGTTGTTGCTGCCTCACTCAGTGTTAATGTTGCTGTTGTTGCTGCCTCACTCAGTGTTAATGTTGTTGTTGTTGCTGCCACACTCAGTGTTAATGTTGCTGTTGTTGCTGTTACACTCAGTGTTAATGTTGCTGTTGTTGCTGCCTCACTCAGTGTTAATGTTGCTGCCTCACTCAATGTTAATGTTGCTGTTGTTACTGCCTCACTCAGTGTTAATGTTGCTGCCTCACTTAGTGTTAATGTTGCTGCCTCACTCAGTGTTAATGTTGCTGCCACACTCAGTGTTAATGTTGCTGTTGTTGTTGCCACACTGTGTTAATGTTGCTGCCACACTCAGTGTTAATGTTGCTGCCACACTCAGAGATAATGTTGCTGTTGTTGCTGCCACACTGTGTTAATGTTGCTGCCACACTCAGTGTTAATGTTGCTGTTGTTGCTGCCACACTCGGTGTTAATGTTGCTGTTGTTGCTGCCTCACTCAGTGTTACTGTTGCTGTTGTTGCTGCCTCACTCAGTGTTAATGTTGCTGTTGTTGCTGCCACACTCAGTGTTACTGTTGCTGTTGTTGCTGCCACACTCAGTGTTACTGTTGCTGTTATTGCTGCCTCACTCAGTGTTAATGTTTCTGTTGTTGCTGCCTCACTCAGTGTTACTGTTGCTGTTGTTGCTGCCTCACTCGGTGTTAATGTTGCTGTTGTTGCTGCCTCACTCAGTGTTACTGTTGCTGTTGTTGCTGCCTCACTCAGTGTTAATGTTGCTGTTGTTGCTGCCACACTCAGTGTTACTGTTGCTGTTGTTGCTGCCACACTCAGTGTTACTGTTGCTGTTATTGCTGCCTCACTCAGTGTTAATGTTGTTGTTGTTGCTGCCTCACTCAGTGTTACTGTTGCTGTTGTTGCTGCCACACTCGGTGTTACTGCTGCTGTTGTTGCTGCCACACTTGGTGTTATTGTTGCTGTTGTTGCTGCCTCACTCAGTGTTAATGTTGATGTTGTTGGTGCCTCACTCAGTGTTAATCTTGCTGTTGTTGTTGCCTCACTCAGTGTTAATGTTGCTGTTGTTGGTGCCTCACTCAGTGTTAATGTTGCTGTTGTTGCTGCCATACTCAGTGTTACTGTTGCTGTTGTTGCTGCCTCACTCAGTGTTACTGTTGCTGTTGTTGCTGCCTCACTCAGTGTTACTGTTGCTGTTGTTTCTGCCACACTCGGTGTTACTGTTGCTGTTGTTGCTGCCACACTTGGTGTTACTGTTGCTGTTGTTGGTGCCACACTCAGTGTTAATGTTGCTGTTGTTGCTGCCATACTCAGTGTTTCTGTTGCTGTTGTTGCTGCCTCACTCAGTGTTACTGTTGCTGTTGTTGCTGCCTCACTCAGTGTTAATGTTGCTGTTGTTGATGCCTCACTCAGTGTTAATGTTGCTGTTGTTGCTGCCACACTCAGTGTTACTGTTGTTGTTGTTGCTGCCTCACTCAGTGTTACTGTTGCTGTTGTTGCTGCCTCACTTAGTGTTAATGTTGCTGCCTCACTCAGTGTTAATGTTGCTGCCTCACTCAGTGTTAATGTTGCTGTTGTTATTGCCTGACTCAGTGTTAATGTTGCTGCCTCACTCAGTGTTAATATTGCTGTTGTTGCTGCCTCACTCAGTGTTACTGTTGCTGTTGTTGCTGCCTCACTCAGTGTTACTGTTGCTTTTGTTGCTGCCACACTTGGTGTTAATGTTGCTGTTGTTGCTGCCTCACTTGGTGTTACTGTTGCTGTTGTTGCTGCCACACTCAGTGTTAATGTTGCTGCCTCACTCGGTGTTAATGTTGCTGTTGTTGCTGCCTCACTCAGTGTTAATGTTGCTGTTGTTGGTGCCTCACTCAGTGTTAATGTTGCTGTTGTTGCTGCCTCACTCAGTGTTAATGTTGCTGACTCACTCAGTGTTAATGTTGCTGCCTCACTCAGTGTTAATGTTGCTGCCTCACTCAGTGTTAATGTTGCTGTTGTTGCTGCCACACTCAGTGTTAATGTTGCTTCGTCACTCAGTGTTAATGTTGCTGTTGTTGTTGCCTAACTCAGTGTTAATGTTGCTGTTGTTGCTGCCACACTCAGTGTTAATGTTGCAGTTGTTGCTGCCACGCTCAGTGTTAATGTTGCTGTTTTTGCTGCCACACTCAGTGTTACTGTTGCTGTTGTTGCTGCCTCACTCAGTGTTACTGTTGCTGTTGTTTCTGCCACACTCGGTGTTACTGTTGCTGTTGTTGCTGCCACACTTGGTGTTACTGTTGCTGTTGTTGGTGCCACACTCAGTGTTAATGTTGCTGCCTCACTCGGTGTTAATGTTGCTGCCTCACTCAATGTTAATGTTGCTGTTGTTGCTGCCTCACTCAGTGTTAATGTTGCTGCCTCACTAAGTGTTAATGTTGCTGCCTCACTCAGTGTTAATGTTGCTGCCTCACTCAGAGATAATGTTGCTGTTGTTGCTGCCACACTGTGTTAATGTTGCTGCCACACTCAGTGTTAATGTTGCTGTTGTTGTTGTCTCACTCAGTGTTAATGTTGCTGTTGTTGCTGCCACACTCAGTGTTAATGTTGCTGTTGTTGCTTCCTCACTCAGTGTTAATGTTGCTGCCTCACTCAGTGTTAATGTTGCTGCCTCACTCAATGTTAATGTTGCTGTTGTTGCTGCCTCACTCAGTGTTAATGTTGCTGCCTCACTAAGTGTTAATGTTGCTGCCTCACTCAGTGTTAATGTTGCTGCCTCACTCAGAGATAATGTTGCTGTTGTTGCTGCCACACTGTGTTAATGTTGCTGCCACACTCAGTGTTACTGTTGCTGTTGTTGCTGCCTCACTCGGTGTTAATGTTGCTGTTGTTGCTGCCTCACTCAGTGTTACTGTTGCTGTTGTTGCTGCCTCACTCAGTGTTAATGTTGCTGTTGTTGCTGCCACACTCAGTGTTACTGTTGCTGTTGTTGCTGCCACACTCAGTGTTACTGTTGCTGTTATTGCTGCCTCACTCAGTGTTAATGTTGTTGTTGTTGCTGCCTCACTCAGTGTTACTGTTGCTGTTGTTGCTGCCACACTCGGTGTTACTGTTGCTGTTGTTGCTGCCACACTTGGTGTTATTGTTGCTGTTGTTGCTGCCTCACTCAGTGTTAATGTTGATGTTGTTGGTGCCTCACTCAGTGTTAATCTTGCTGTTGTTGTTGCCTCACTCAGTGTTAATGTTGCTGTTGTTGGTGCCTCACTCAGTGTTAATGTTGCTGTTGTTGCTGCCATACTCAGTGTTACTGTTGCTGTTGTTGCTGCCTCACTCAGTGTTACTGTTGCTGTTGTTGCTGCCTCACTCAGTGTTACTGTTGCTGTTGTTTCTGCCACACTCGGTGTTACTGTTGCTGTTGTTGCTGCCACACTTGGTGTTACTGTTGCTGTTGTTGGTGCCACACTCAGTGTTAATGTTGCTGTTGTTGCTGCCATACTCAGTGTTACTGTTGCTGTTGTTGCTGCCTCACTCAGTGTTACTGTTGCTGTTGTTGCTGCCTCACTCAGTGTTAATGTTGCTGTTGTTGATGCCTCACTCAGTGTTAATGTTGCTGTTGTTGCTGCCACACTCAGTGTTACTGTTGCTGTTGTTGCTGCCTCACTCAGTGTTACTGTTGCTGTTGTTGCTGCCTCACTTAGTGTTAATGTTGCTGCCTCACTCAGTGTTAATGTTGCTGCCTCACTCAGTGTTAATGTTGCTGTTGTTATTGCCTGACTCAGTGTTAATGTTGCTGCCTCACTCAGTGTTAATATTGCTGTTGTTGCTGCCTCACTCAGTGTTACTGTTGCTGTTGTTGCTGCCTCACTCAGTGTTACTGTTGCTTTTGTTGCTGCCACACTTGGTGTTAATGTTGCTGTTGTTGCTGCCTCACTTGGTGTTACTGTTGCTGTTGTTGCTGCCACACTCAGTGTTAATGTTGCTGCCTCACTCGGTGTTAATGTTGCTGTTGTTGCTGCCTCACTCAGTGTTAATGTTGCTGTTGTTGGTGCCTCACTCAGTGTTAATGTTGCTGTTGTTGCTGCCTCACTCAGTGTTAATGTTGCTGACTCACTCAGTGTTAATGTTGCTGCCTCACTCAGTGTTAATGTTGCTGCCTCACTCAGTGTTAATGTTGCTGTTGTTGCTGCCACACTCAGTGTTAATGTTGCTTCGTCACTCAGTGTTAATGTTGCTGTTGTTGTTGCCTAACTCAGTGTTAATGTTGCTGTTGTTGCTGCCACACTCAGTGTTAATGTTGCAGTTGTTGCTGCCACGCTCAGTGTTAATGTTGCTGTTGTTGCTGCCACACTCAGTGTTACTGTTGCTGTTGTTGCTGCCTCACTCAGTGTTACTGTTGCTGTTGTTTCTGCCACACTCGGTGTTACTGTTGCTGTTGTTGCTGCCACACTTGGTGTTACTGTTGCTGTTGTTGGTGCCACACTCAGTGTTAATGTTGCTGCCTCACTAAGTGTTAATGTTGCTGCCTCACTCAGTGTTAATGTTGCTGCCTCACTCAGAGATAATGTTGCTGTTGTTGCTGCCACACTGTGTTAATGTTGCTGCCACACTCAGTGTTAATGTTGCTGTTGTTGTTGTCTCACTCAGTGTTAATGTTGCTGTTGTTGCTGCCACACTCAGTGTTAATGTTGCTGTTGTTGCTTCCTCACTCAGTGTTAATGTTGCTGCCTCACTCAGTGTTAATGTTGCTGCCTCACTCAGAGATAATGTTGCTGTTGTTGCTGCCACACTGTGTTAATGTTGCTGTTGTTGCTGCCACACTCAGTGTTAATGTTGCTGTTGTTGTTGTCTCACTCAGTGTTAATGTTGCTGCTGCCACACTCAGTGTTAATGTTGCTGTTGTTGTTGCCAGACTCAGTGTTAATGTTGCTGTTGTTGCTGCCACACTCAGTGTTAATGTTGCTGCCACACTCAGTGTTAATGTTGCTGTTGTTGCTGCCTCACTCAGTGTTAATGTTGCTGTTGTTGCTGCCTCACTCAGTGTTAATGTTGCTGTTGTTGCTGCCACGCTCAGTGTTAATGTTGCTGTTGTTGCTGCCACACTCAGTGTTAATGTTGCTCTTGTTGCTGCCACACTCAATATTAATGTTGCTGTTGTTGCTGCCTCACTCAGTGTTACTGTTGCTGTTGTTGTTGCCACACTCAGTGTTAATGTTGCTGTTGTTGCTGCCTCACTCAGTGTTAATGTTGCTGTTGTTGCGTCCACACTCAGTGTTAATGTTGTTGCCTCACTCAGTGTTACTGTTGCTGTTGTTGTTGCCTCACTCAGTGTTAATGTTTCTGTTGTTGCTGCCTCACTCAGTGTTAATGTTGCTGTTGTTGTTGCCACACTCAGTGTTAATGTTGCTGTTGTTGCTGCCACACTCAGTGTTAATGTTGCTGTTGTTGCTGCCTCACTCAGTGTTAATGTTGCTGCCACACTCAGTGTTAATGTTGTTGTTGTTGCTGCCACACTCAGTGTTACTGTTGCTGTTGTTACTGCCTCACTCAGTGTTACTGTTGCTGTTGTTGCTGCCACACTCAGTGTTACTGTTGCTGTTGTTGCTGCCTCACTCAGTGTTAATGTTGCTGTTGTTGCTGCAACACTCGGTGTTACTGTTGCTGTTGTTGCTCCCACACTTGGTGTTACTGTTGCTGTTGTTGCTGCCACACTCAGTGTTAATGTTGCTGCCTCAACCGGTGTTAATGTTGCTGTTGTTGCTGCCTCACTCAGTGTTAATGTTGCTGTTGTTGGTGCCTCACTCAGTTAATCTTGCTGTTGTTGTTGCCTCACTCAGTGTTAATGTTGCTGTTGTTGGTGCCTCACACAGTGTTAATGTTGCTGCCACACTCAGTGTTACTGTTGCTGTTGTTGCTGCCTCACTCAGTGTTACTGTTGCTATTGTTGCTGCCTCACTCCGTGTTAATGTTGCTGCCTCACTCAGTGTTAATGTTGCTGCCTCACTCAGTGTTAATGTTGCTGTTGTTGTTGCCTCACTCAGTGTTGATGTTGCTGCCTCACTCAGTGTTAATGTTGCTGTTGTTGGTGCCTCACTCAGTGTTAATGTTGCTGTTGTTGGTGCCTCACTCAGTGTTAATGTTGCTGTTGTTGCTGCCTCACTCAGTGTTACTGTTGCTGTTGTTGCTGCCACACTCAGTGTTAATCCTGCTGTTGTTGCTGCCACACTCAGTGTCAATGTTGCTGTTGGTGCTGCCACACTCAGTGGTAATGTTGCTGTTGTTGCTGCCACACTCAGTGTTAATGTTGCTGTTGTTGCTGCCACACTCAGTGTTAATCCTGCTGTTGTTGCTGCCACACTCAGTGTTAATGTTGCTGTTGGTGCTGCCACACTCAGTGTTAATGCTGCTGCTGTTGCTGCCTCACTCAGTGTTAATGTTGCTGTTGTTGCTGCCAAACTCAGTGTTAATGCTGCTGTTGTTGCTGCCACACTCGGTGTTAATGTTGCTGTTGTTGCTGCCTCACTCAGTGTTAATGTTGCTGTTGGTGCTGCCACACTCAGTGTTAATGCTGCTGTTGTTGCTGCCTCACTCAGTGTTAATGTTGCTGTTGTTGCTGCCTCACTCAGTGTTAATGTTGTTCTTGTTGCTGCCACACTCAGTGTTAATGTTGCTGTTGTTGCTGCCACACTCAGTGTTAATGTTGCTGTTGTTGCTGTCTCACTCAGTGTTAATGTTGCTGCCTCACTCAATGTTAATGTTGCTGTTGTTGCTGCCTCACTCAGTGTTAATGTTGCTGCCTCACTTAGTGTTAATGTTGCTGCCTCACTCAGTGTTAATGTTGCTGCCACACTCAGTGTTAATGTTGCTGTTGTTGTTGCCACACTGTGTTAATGTTGCTGCCACACTCAGTGTTAATGTTGCTGCCACACTCAGTGTTAATGTTGCTGCCACACTCAGAGATAATGTTGCTGTTGTTGCTGCCACACTGTGTTAATGTTGCTTCCACACTCAGTGTTAATGTTGCTGTTGTTGCTGCCACACTCAGTGTAAATGTTACTGCCACACTCAGTGTTAATGTTGCTATTGTTGTTGTCTCACTCAGTGTTAATGTTGCTGTTGTTGCTGCCACACTCAGTGTTAATGTTGCTGTTGTTGTTGCCAGACTCAGTGTTAATGTTGCTGTTGTTGCTGCCACACTCAGTGTTAATGTTGCTGCCACACTCAGTGTTAATGTTGCTGCCACACTCAGTGTTAATGTTGCTGTTGTTGTTGCCTCACTCAGTGTTAATGTTGCTGTTGTTGCTGCCACACTCAGTGTTAATGTTGCTGTTGTTGCTGCCACACTCAGTGTTAATGTTGCTGTTGTTGCTGTCTCACTCAGTGTTAATGTTGCTGTTGTTGCTGCCTCACTCAGTGTTAATGTTGCTGTTGTTGCTGCCTCACTCAGTGTTAATGTTGCTGTTGTTGCTGCCACACTCAGTGTTAATGTTGCTGTTGTTGCTGCCACGCTCAGTGTTAATGTTGCTGTTGTTGCTGCCACACTCAGTGTTAATGTTGCTGTTGTTGGTGCCTCACTCAGCGTTAATGTTGCTGTTGTTGCTGCCTCACTCAGTGTTACTGTTGCTGTTGTTGTTGCCACACTCAGTGTTAATGTTGCTGCTGTTGCTTCCTCACTCAGTGTTAATGTTGCTGTTGTTGCTGACTCACTCAGTGTTAATGTTGCTGTTGTTGCTGCCACACTCAGTGTTAATGTTGTTGCCTCACTCAGTGTTACTGTTGTTGTTGTTGTTGCCTCACTCAGTGTTAATGTTTCTGTTGTTGCTGCCTCACTCAGTGTTACTGTTGCTGTTGTTGCTGCCTCACTCGGTGTTAATGTTGCTGTTGTTGCTGCCTCACTCAGTGTTACTGTTGCTGTTGTTGCTGCCTCACTCAGTGTTAATGTTGCTGTTGTTGCTGCCTCACTCAGTGTTACTGTTGCTGTTGTTGCTGCCACACTCGGTGTTACTGTTGCTGTTGTTGCTGCCACACTTGGTGTTATTGTTGCTGTTGTTGCTGCCTCACTCAGTGTTAATATTGATGTTGTTGGTGCCTCACTCAGTGTTAATCTTGCTGTTGTTGTTGCCTCACTCAGTGTTAATGTTGCTGTTGTTGGTGCCTCACTCAGTGTTAATGTTGCTGTTGTTGCTGCCACACTCAGTGTTACTGTTGCTGTTGTTGCTGCCTCACTCAGTGTTACTGTTGCTGTTGTTGCTGCCTCACTCAGTGTTACTGTTGCTGTTGTTTCTGCCACACTCGGTGTTACTGTTGCTGTTGTTGCTGCCACACTTGGTGTTACTGTTGCTGTTGTTGGTGCCACACTCAGTGTTAATGTTGCTGCCTCACTCGGTGTTAATGTTGCTGTTGTTGGTGCCTCACTCAGTGTTAATCTTGCTGTTGTTGTTGCCTCACTCAGTGTTAATGTTGCTGTTGTTGGTGCCTCACTCAGTGTTAATGTTGCTGTTGTTGCTGCCACACTCAGTGTTACTGTTGCTGTTGTTGCTGCCTCACTCAGTGTTACTGTTGCTGTTGTTGCTGCCTCACTCAGTGTTAATGTTGCTGCCTCACTTAGTGTTAATGTTGCTGCCTCACTCAGTGTTAATGTTGCTGCCTCACTCAGTGTTAATGTTGCTGTTGTTATTGCCTGACTCAGTGTTAATGTTGCTGCCTCACTCAGTGTTAATATTGCTGGTGTTGCTGCCTCACTCAGTGTTACTGTTGCTGTTGTTGCTGCCTCACTCAGTGTTACTGTTGCTTTTGTTGCTGCCACACTTGGTGTTAATGTTGCTGTTGTTGCTGCCTCACTTGGTGTTACTGTTGCTGTTGTTGCTGCCACACTCAGTGTTAATGTTGCTGCCTCACTCGGTGTTAATGTTGCTGTTGTTGCTGCCTCACTCAGTGTTAATGTTGCTGTTGTTGGTGCCTCACTCAGTGTTAATGTTGCTGTTGTTGCTGCCTCACTCAGTGTTAATGTTGCTGCCTCACTCAGTGTTAATGTTGCTGTTGTTGCTGCCTCACTCAGTGTTACTGTTGCTGTTGTTGCTGCCACATTCAGTGTTAATGTTAGTGTTGTTGCTGCCTCACTCAGTGTTACTGTTGCAGCCACACTCAGTGTTACTGTTGAAGCCACACTCAGTGTTAATGTTGCTGCCTCACTCAGTGTTAATGTTGCTGCCTCACTCAGTGTTGATGTTGCTGTTGTTGTTGCCTCACTCAGTGTTATTGTTGCTGTTGTTGGTGCCTCACTCAGTGTTAATGTTGCTGTTGTTGTTGCCTCACTCAGTGTTAATGTTGCTGCCTCACTCAGTGTTATTGTTGCTGTTGTTGCTGCCTCACTCAGTGTTATTGTTGCTGTTGTTGTTGCCTCACTAAGTGTTAATGTTGCTGTTGTTAGTGCCTCACTCAGTGTTAATGTTGCTGTTGTTGCTGCCTCACTCAGTGTTACTGTTGCTGTTGTTGCTGCCACACTCAGTGTTAATCCTGCTGTTGTTGCTGCCACACTCAGTGTCAATGTTGCTGTTGGTGCTGCCACACTCAGTGGTAATGTTGCTGTTATTGCTGCCACACTCAGTGTTAATGTTGCTGTTGTTGCTGCCACACTCAGTGTTAATCCTGCTGTTGTTGCTGCCACACTCAGTGTTAATGTTGCTGTTGGTGCTGCCACACTCAGTGTTAATGCTGCTGCTGTTGCTGCCTCACTCAGTGTTAATGTTGCTGTTGTTGCTGCAAAACTCAGTGTTAATGCTGCTGTTGTTGCTGCCACACTCGGTGTTAATGTTGCTGTTGTTGCTGCCTCACTCAGTGTTAATGTTGCTGTTGGTGCTGCCACACTCAGTGTTAATGCTGCTGTTGTTGCTGCCTCACTCAGTGTTAATGTTGCTGTTGTTGCTGCCTCACTCAGTGTTAATGTTGTTGTTGTTGCTGCCACACTCAGTGTTAATGTTGCTGTTGTTGCTGCCACACTCAGTGTTAATGTTGCTGTTGTTGCTGCCTCACTCAGTGTTAATGTTGCTGCCTCACTCAATGTTAATGTTGCTGTTGTTACTGCCTCACTCAGTGTTAATGTTGCTGCCTCACTTAGTGTTAATGTTGCTGCCTCACTCAGTGTTAATGTTGCTGCCACACTCAGTGTTAATGTTGCTGTTGTTGTTGCCACACTGTGTTAATGTTGCTGCCACACTCAGTGTTAATGTTGGTGCCACACTCAGAGATAATGTTGCTGTTGTTGCTGCCACACTGTGTTAATGTTGCTGCCACACTCAGTGTTAATGTTGCTGTTGTTGCTGCCACACTCAGTGTAAATGTTGCTGCCACACTCAGTGTTAATGTTGCTATTGTTGTTGTCTCACTCAGTGTTAATGTTGCTGTTGTTGCTGCCACACTCAGTGTTAATGTTGCTGTTGTTGTTGCCAGACTCAGTGTTAATGTTGCTGCCACACTCAGTGTTAATGTTGCTGCAACACTCAGTGTTAATGTTGCTGTTGTTGTTGCCTCACTCAGTGTTAATGTTGCTGTTGTTGCTGCCACACTCAGTGTTAATGTTGCTGTTGTTGCTGCCACACTCAGTGTTAATGTTGCTGTTGTTGCTGTCTCACTCAGTGTTAATGTTGCTGTTGTTGCTGCCTCACTCAGTGTTAATGTTGCTGTTGTTGCTGCCTCACTCAGTGTTAATGTTGCTGTTGTTGCTGCCACACTCAGTGTTAATGTTGCTGTTGTTGCTGCCACGCTCAGTGTTAATGTTGCTGTTGTTGCTGCCACACTCAGTGTTAATGTTGCTGTTGTTGGTGCCTCACTCAGTGTTAATGTTGCTGTTGTTGCTGCCTCACTCAGTGTTACTGTTGCTGTTGTTGTTGCCACACTCAGTGTTAATGTTGCTGTTGTTGCTTCCTCACTCAGTGTTAATGTTGCTGTTGTTGCTGACTCACTCAGTGTTAATGTTGCTGTTGTTGCTGCCACACTCAGTGTTAATGTTGTTGCCTCACTCAGTGTTACTGTTGCTGTTGTTGTTGCCTCACTCAGTGTTAATGTTTCTGTTGTTGCTGCCTCACTCAGTGTTAATGTTGCTGTTGTTGCTGCCTCACTCAGTGTTACTGTTGCTGTTGTTGCTGCCTCACTCGGTGTTAATGTTGCTGTTGTTGCTGCCTCACTCAGTGTTACTGTTGCTGTTGTTGCTGCCTCACTCAGTGTTAATGTTGCTGTTGTTGCTGCCACACTCAGTGTTACTGTTGCTGTTGTTGCTGCCACACTCAGTGTTACTGTTGCTGTTATTGCTGCCACACTCAGTGTTAATGTTGCTGTTGTTGCTGCCTCACTCAGTGTTACTGTTGCTGTTGTTGCTGCCACACTCGGTGTTACTGTTGCTGTTGTTGCTGCCACACTTGGTGTTATTGTTGCTGTTGTTGCTGCCACACTCAGTGTTAATGTTGCAGCCTCACTCGGTGTTAATGTTGCTGTTGTTGCTGCCTCACTCAGTGTTAATGTTGATGTTGTTGGTGCCTCACTCAGTGTTAATCTTGCTGTTGTTGTTGCCTCACTCAGTGTTAATGTTGCTGTTGTTGGTGCCTCACTCAGTGTTAATGTTGCTGTTGTTGCTGCCACACTCAGTGTTACTGTTGCTGTTGTTGCTGCCTCACTCAGTGTTACTGTTGCTGTTGTTTCTGCCACACTCGGTGTTACTGTTGTTGTTGTTGCTGCCACACTTGGTGTTACTGTTGCTGTTGTTGGTGCCACACTCAGTGTTAATGTTGCTGTTGTTGCTGCCACACTCAGTGTTACTGTTGCTGTTGTTGCTGCCTCACTCAGTGTTACTGTTGCTGTTGTTGCTGCCTCACTCAGTGTTAATGTTGCTGCCTCACTCTGTGTTAATGTTGCTGCCTCACTCAGTGTTAATGTTGCTGTTGTTATTGCCTGACTCAGTGTTAATGTTGCTGCCTCACTCAGTGTTACTGTTGCTTTTGTTGCTGCCACACTTGGTGTTAATGTTGCTGTTGTTGCTGCCTCACTTGGTGTTACTGTTGCTGTTGTTGCTGCCACACTCAGTGTTAATGTTGCTGCCTCATTCGGTGTTAATGTTGCTGTTGTTGCTGCCTCACTCAGTGTTAATGTTGCTGTTGTTGGTGCCTCACTCAGTGTTAATGTTGCTGTTGTTGCTGCCTCACTCAGTGTTAATGTTGCTGCCTCACTCAGTGTTAATGTTGCTGCCTCACTCAGTGTTAATGTTGCTGTTGTTGCTGCCTCACTCAGTGTTACTGTTGCTGTTGTTGCTGCCACATTCAGTGTTAATGTTAGTGTTGTTGCTGCCTCACTTAGTGTTACTGTTGCAGCCACACTCAGTGTTACTGTAGCAGCCACACTCAGTGTTAATGTTGCTGCCTCACTCAGTGTTAATGTTGCTGCCTCACTCAGTGTTAATGTTGCTGTTGTTGTTGCCTCACTCAGTGTTATTGTTGCTGTTGTTGGTGCCTCACTCAGTGTTAATGTTGCTGTTGTTGTTGCCTCACTCAGTGTTAATGTTGCTGCCTCACTCAGTGTTATTGTTGCTGTTGTTGCTGCCTCACTCAGTGTTATTGTTGCTGTTGTTGTTGCCTCACTAAGTGTTAATGTTGCTGTTGTTAGTGCCTCACTCAGTGTTAATGTTGCTGTTGTTGCTGCCTCACTCAGTGTTACTGTTGCAGCCACACTCAGTGTTAATGTTGCTGCCTCACTCAGTGTTAATGTTGCTGCCTCACTCAGTGTTAATGTTGCTGCCTCACTCAGTGTTAATGTTGCTGTTGGTGCTGCCACACTCAGTGTTAATGCTGCTGTTGTTGCTGCCTCACTCAGTGTTAATGTTGCTGTTGTTGCTGCCTCACTCAGTGTTAATGTTGTTGTTGTTGCTGCCACACTCAGTGTTAATGTTGCTGTTGTTGCTGCCACACTCAGTGTTAATGTTGCTGTTGTTGCTGCCTCACTCAGTGTTAATGTTGCTGCCTCACTCAATGTTAATGTTGCTGTTGTTACTGCCTCACTCAGTGTTAATGTTGCTGCCTCACTTAGTGTTAATGTTGCTGCCTCACTCAGTGTTAATGTTGCTGCCACACTCAGTGTTAATGTTGCTGTTGTTGTTGCCACACTGTGTTAATGTTGCTGCCACACTCAGTGTTAATGTTGGTGCCACACTCAGAGATAATGTTGCTGTTGTTGCTGCCACACTGTGTTAATGTTGCTGCCACACTCAGTGTTAATGTTGCTGTTGTTGCTGCCACACTCAGTGTAAATGTTGCTGCCACACTCAGTGTTAATGTTGCTATTGTTGTTGTCTCACTCAGTGTTAATGTTGCTGTTGTTGCTGCCACACTCAGTGTTAATGTTGCTGTTGTTGTTGCCAGACTCAGTGTTAATGTTGCTGCCACACTCAGTGTTAATGTTGCTGCAACACTCAGTGTTAATGTTGCTGTTGTTGTTGCCTCACTCAGTGTTAATGTTGCTGTTGTTGCTGCCACACTCAGTGTTAATGTTGCTGTTGTTGCTGTCTCACTCAGTGTTAATGTTGCTGTTGTTGCTGCCTCACTCAGTGTTAATGTTGCTGTTGTTGCTGCCTCACTCAGTGTTAATGTTGCTGTTGTTGCTGCCACACTCAGTGTTAATGTTGCTGTTGTTGCTGCCACGCTCAGTGTTAATGTTGCTGTTGTTGCTGCCACACTCAGTGTTAATGTTGCTGTTGTTGGTGCCTCACTCAGTGTTAATGTTGCTGTTGTTGCTGCCTCACTCAGTGTTACTGTTGCTGTTGTTGTTGCCACACTCAGTGTTAATGTTGCTGTTGTTGCTTCCTCACTCAGTGTTAATGTTGCTGTTGTTGCTGACTCACTCAGTGTTAATGTTGCTGTTGTTGCTGCCACACTCAGTGTTAATGTTGTTGCCTCACTCAGTGTTACTGTTGCTGTTGTTGTTGCCTCACTCAGTGTTAATGTTTCTGTTGTTGCTGCCTCACTCAGTGTTAATGTTGCTGTTGTTGCTGCCTCACTCAGTGTTACTGTTGCTGTTGTTGCTGCCTCACTCGGTGTTAATGTTGCTGTTGTTGCTGCCTCACTCAGTGTTACTGTTGCTGTTGTTGCTGCCTCACTCAGTGTTAATGTTGCTGTTGTTGCTGCCACACTCAGTGTTACTGTTGCTGTTGTTGCTGCCACACTCAGTGTTACTGTTGCTGTTATTGCTGCCACACTCAGTGTTAATGTTGCTGTTGTTGCTGCCTCACTCAGTGTTACTGTTGCTGTTGTTGCTGCCACACTCGGTGTTACTGTTGCTGTTGTTGCTGCCACACTTGGTGTTATTGTTGCTGTTGTTGCTGCCACACTCAGTGTTAATGTTGCAGCCTCACTCGGTGTTAATGTTGCTGTTGTTGCTGCCTCACTCAGTGTTAATGTTGATGTTGTTGGTGCCTCACTCAGTGTTAATCTTGCTGTTGTTGTTGCCTCACTCAGTGTTAATGTTGCTGTTGTTGGTGCCTCACTCAGTGTTAATGTTGCTGTTGTTGCTGCCACACTCAGTGTTACTGTTGCTGTTGTTGCTGCCTCACTCAGTGTTACTGTTGCTGTTGTTTCTGCCACACTCGGTGTTACTGTTGTTGTTGTTGCTGCCACACTTGGTGTTACTGTTGCTGTTGTTGGTGCCACACTCAGTGTTAATGTTGCTGCCTCACTCGGTGTTAATGTTGCTGTTGTTGGTGCCTCACTCAGTGTTAATCTTGCTGTTGTTGTTGCCTCACTCAGTGTTAATGTTGCTCTTGTTGGTGCCTCACTCAGTGTTAATGTTGCTGTTGTTGCTGCCACACTCAGTGTTACTGTTGCTGTTGTTGCTGCCTCACTCAGTGTTACTGTTGCTGTTGTTGCTGCCTCACTCAGTGTTAATGTTGCTGCCTCACTCTGTGTTAATGTTGCTGCCTCACTCAGTGTTAATGTTGCTGTTGTTATTGCCTGACTCAGTGTTAATGTTGCTGCCTCACTCAGTGTTACTGTTGCTTTTGTTGCTGCCACACTTGGTGTTAATGTTGCTGTTGTTGCTGCCTCACTTGGTGTTACTGTTGCTGTTGTTGCTGCCACACTCAGTGTTAATGTTGCTGCCTCATTCGGTGTTAATGTTGCTGTTGTTGCTGCCTCACTCAGTGTTAATGTTGCTGTTGTTGGTGCCTCACTCAGTGTTAATGTTGCTGTTGTTGCTGCCTCACTCAGTGTTAATGTTGCTGCCTCACTCAGTGTTAATGTTGCTGCCTCACTCAGTGTTAATGTTGCTGTTGTTGCTGCCTCACTCAGTGTTACTGTTGCTGTTGTTGCTGCCACATTCAGTGTTAATGTTAGTGTTGTTGCTGCCTCACTTAGTGTTACTGTTGCAGCCACACTCAGTGTTACTGTAGCAGCCACACTCAGTGTTAATGTTGCTGCCTCACTCAGTGTTAATGTTGCTGCCTCACTCAGTGTTAATGTTGCTGTTGTTGTTGCCTCACTCAGTGTTATTGTTGCTGTTGTTGGTGCCTCACTCAGTGTTAATGTTGCTGTTGTTGTTGCCTCACTCAGTGTTAATGTTGCTGCCTCACTCAGTGTTATTGTTGCTGTTGTTGCTGCCTCACTCAGTGTTATTGTTGCTGTTGTTGTTGCCTCACTAAGTGTTAATGTTGCTGTTGTTAGTGCCTCACTCAGTGTTAATGTTGCTGTTGTTGCTGCCTCACTCAGTGTTACTGTTGCAGCCACACTCAGTGTTAATGTTGCTGCCTCACTCAGTGTTAATGTTGCTGCCTCACTCAGTGTTAATGTTGCTGCCTCACTCAGTGTTAATGTTGCTGTTGGTGCTGCCACACTCAGTGTTAATGCTGCTGTTGTTGCTGCCTCACTCAGTGTTAATGTTGCTGTTGTTGCTGCCTCACTCAGTGTTAATGTTGTTGTTGTTGCTGCCACACTCAGTGTTAATGTTGCTGTTGTTGCTGCCACACTCAGTGTTAATGTTGCTGTTGTTGCTGCCTCACTCAGTGTTAATGTTGCTGCCTCACTCAATGTTAATGTTGCTGTTGTTACTGCCTCACTCAGTGTTAATGTTGCTGCCTCACTTAGTGTTAATGTTGCTGCCTCACTCAGTGTTAATGTTGCTGCCACACTCAGTGTTAATGTTGCTGTTGTTGTTGCCACACTGTGTTAATGTTGCTGCCACACTCAGTGTTAATGTTGGTGCCACACTCAGAGATAATGTTGCTGTTGTTGCTGCCACACTGTGTTAATGTTGCTGCCACACTCAGTGTTAATGTTGCTGTTGTTGCTGCCACACTCAGTGTAAATGTTGCTGCCACACTCAGTGTTAATGTTGCTATTGTTGTTGTCTCACTCAGTGTTAATGTTGCTGTTGTTGCTGCCACACTCAGTGTTAATGTTGCTGTTGTTGTTGCCAGACTCAGTGTTAATGTTGCTGCCACACTCAGTGTTAATGTTGCTGCAACACTCAGTGTTAATGTTGCTGTTGTTGTTGCCTCACTCAGTGTTAATGTTGCTGTTGTTGCTGCCACACTCAGTGTTAATGTTGCTGTTGTTGCTGTCTCACTCAGTGTTAATGTTGCTGTTGTTGCTGCCTCACTCAGTGTTAATGTTGCTGTTGTTGCTGCCTCACTCAGTGTTAATGTTGCTGTTGTTGCTGCCACACTCAGTGTTAATGTTGCTGTTGTTGCTGCCACGCTCAGTGTTAATGTTGCTGTTGTTGCTGCCACACTCAGTGTTAATGTTGCTGTTGTTGGTGCCTCACTCAGTGTTAATGTTGCTGTTGTTGCTGCCTCACTCAGTGTTACTGTTGCTGTTGTTGTTGCCACACTCAGTGTTAATGTTGCTGTTGTTGCTTCCTCACTCAGTGTTAATGTTGCTGTTGTTGCTGACTCACTCAGTGTTAATGTTGCTGTTGTTGCTGCCACACTCAGTGTTAATGTTGTTGCCTCACTCAGTGTTACTGTTGCTGTTGTTGTTGCCTCACTCAGTGTTAATGTTTCTGTTGTTGCTGCCTCACTCAGTGTTAATGTTGCTGTTGTTGCTGCCTCACTCAGTGTTACTGTTGCTGTTGTTGCTGCCTCACTCGGTGTTAATGTTGCTGTTGTTGCTGCCTCACTCAGTGTTACTGTTGCTGTTGTTGCTGCCTCACTCAGTGTTAATGTTGCTGTTGTTGCTGCCACACTCAGTGTTACTGTTGCTGTTGTTGCTGCCACACTCAGTGTTACTGTTGCTGTTATTGCTGCCACACTCAGTGTTAATGTTGCTGTTGTTGCTGCCTCACTCAGTGTTACTGTTGCTGTTGTTGCTGCCACACTCGGTGTTACTGTTGCTGTTGTTGCTGCCACACTTGGTGTTATTGTTGCTGTTGTTGCTGCCACACTCAGTGTTAATGTTGCAGCCTCACTCGGTGTTAATGTTGCTGTTGTTGCTGCCTCACTCAGTGTTAATGTTGATGTTGTTGGTGCCTCACTCAGTGTTAATCTTGCTGTTGTTGTTGCCTCACTCAGTGTTAATGTTGCTGTTGTTGGTGCCTCACTCAGTGTTAATGTTGCTGTTGTTGCTGCCACACTCAGTGTTACTGTTGCTGTTGTTGCTGCCTCACTCAGTGTTACTGTTGCTGTTGTTTCTGCCACACTCGGTGTTACTGTTGTTGTTGTTGCTGCCACACTTGGTGTTACTGTTGCTGTTGTTGGTGCCACACTCAGTGTTAATGTTGCTGCCTCACTCGGTGTTAATGTTGCTGTTGTTGGTGCCTCACTCAGTGTTAATCTTGCTGTTGTTGTTGCCTCACTCAGTGTTAATGTTGCTCTTGTTGGTGCCTCACTCAGTGTTAATGTTGCTGTTGTTGCTGCCACACTCAGTGTTACTGTTGCTGTTGTTGCTGCCTCACTCAGTGTTACTGTTGCTGTTGTTGCTGCCTCACTCAGTGTTAATGTTGCTGCCTCACTCTGTGTTAATGTTGCTGCCTCACTCAGTGTTAATGTTGCTGTTGTTATTGCCTGACTCAGTGTTAATGTTGCTGCCTCACTCAGTGTTACTGTTGCTTTTGTTGCTGCCACACTTGGTGTTAATGTTGCTGTTGTTGCTGCCTCACTTGGTGTTACTGTTGCTGTTGTTGCTGCCACACTCAGTGTTAATGTTGCTGCCTCATTCGGTGTTAATGTTGCTGTTGTTGCTGCCTCACTCAGTGTTAATGTTGCTGTTGTTGGTGCCTCACTCAGTGTTAATGTTGCTGTTGTTGCTGCCTCACTCAGTGTTAATGTTGCTGCCTCACTCAGTGTTAATGTTGCTGCCTCACTCAGTGTTAATGTTGCTGTTGTTGCTGCCTCACTCAGTGTTACTGTTGCTGTTGTTGCTGCCACATTCAGTGTTAATGTTAGTGTTGTTGCTGCCTCACTTAGTGTTACTGTTGCAGCCACACTCAGTGTTACTGTAGCAGCCACACTCAGTGTTAATGTTGCTGCCTCACTCAGTGTTAATGTTGCTGCCTCACTCAGTGTTAATGTTGCTGTTGTTGTTGCCTCACTCAGTGTTATTGTTGCTGTTGTTGGTGCCTCACTCAGTGTTAATGTTGCTGTTGTTGTTGCCTCACTCAGTGTTAATGTTGCTGCCTCACTCAGTGTTATTGTTGCTGTTGTTGCTGCCTCACTCAGTGTTATTGTTGCTGTTGTTGTTGCCTCACTAAGTGTTAATGTTGCTGTTGTTAGTGCCTCACTCAGTGTTAATGTTGCTGTTGTTGCTGCCTCACTCAGTGTTACTGTTGCAGCCACACTCAGTGTTAATGTTGCTGCCTCACTCAGTGTTAATGTTGCTGCCTCACTCAGTGTTAATGTTGCTGCCTCACTCAGTGTTAATGTTGCTGCCTCACTCAGTGTTAATGTTGCTGTTGTTGTTGCCTCACTCAGTGTTAATGTTGCTGCCTCACTCAGTGTTAATGTTGCTGCCTCACTCAGTGTTAATGTTGCTGCCTTACTCAGTGTTAATGTTGCTGTTGTTGCTGCCACACACAGTGCTAATGTTGCTGCCTCACTCAGTGTTACTGTTGCTGTTGTTGCTGCCACTTTCAGTGTTAATGTTGCTGTTGTTGCTGCCTCACTCAGTGTTAATGTTGCTGTTGTTGCTGCTGCCACATTCAGTGGTAATGCTGCTGTTGTTGCTGCCTCACTCAGTGTTACTGTTGCTGTTGTGGCTGCCACACTCGGTGTTAATGTTGCTGCCTAACTCAGTGTTAATGTTGCTGCCTCACTCAGTGTTAATGCTGCTGTTGTTGCTGCCTCACTCAGTGTTAATGTTGTTATTGTTGCTGCCACACTCAGTGTTAATGTTGCTGCCTCACTCAATGTTTTTGTTGCTGTTGTTGTTGCCTCACTCAGTGTTAATGTTGCTGTTGTTGCTGCCTCACTCAGTGTTAATGTTGCTGTTGTTGCTGCCACACTCAGTGTTAATGTTGCTGTTGTTGTTGCCTCACTCAGTGTTAATGTTGCTGTTGTTGCTGCCACACTCGGTGTTAATGTTGCTGTTGTTGTTGCCTCACTCAGTGTTAATGCTGCTGTTGTTGCTGCCACACTCAGTGTTAATGTTGCTGTTGTTGCTGCCACACTCAGTGTTAACGTTGCTTCGTCACTCAGTGTTAATGTTGCTGTTGTTGTTGCCTCACTCAGTGTTAATGTTGCTGTTGTTGTTGCCTCACTCAGTGTTAATGTTGCTGCGTCACTCAGTGTTAATGTTGCAGTTGTTGCTGCTACGCTCAGTGTTAATGTTGCTGTTGTTGCTGCCACACTCTGTGTTAATGTTTCTGCCACGCTCAGTGTTAATGTTGCTGCCATGCTCAGTGTTAATGTTGCTGTTGTTGCTGCCACGCTCAGTGTTAATGTTGCTGCCAGGCTCAGTGTTAATGTTGCTATTGTTGCTGCCACACTCAATGTTATTGTTGCTGCCTCACTCAGTGTTAATGTAGCTGTTGTTGTTGCCTCACTCAGTGTTAATGTTGCTGCCTCACTCAGTGTTAATGTTGCTGTTGTTGTTGCCTCACTCAGTGTTAATGTTGCTGCCTCACTCAGTGTTACTTTTGCTGCCTCACTCAGTGTTACTGTTGCTGTTGTTGTTGCCTCACTCAGTATTAATGTTGCTGGCTCACTCAAGGTTAATGTTGCTATTGTTGCTGCCACACTCAATGTTATTGTTGCTGCCTCACTCAGTGTTAATGTAGCTGTTGTTGTTGCCTCACTCAGTGTTAATGTTGCTGCCTCACTCAGTGTTAATGTTGCTGTTGTTGTTGCCTCACTCAGTGTTAATGTTGCTGCCTCACTCAGTGTTACTTTTGCTGCCTCACTCAGTGTTACTGTTGCTGTTGTTGTTGCCTCACTCAGTATTAATGTTGCTGGCTCACTCAAGGTTAATGTTGCTGTTGTTGCTGCCACACTCAGTGTTACTGTTGCTGTTGTTGCTGCCACACTCAGTGTTACTGTTGCTGTTATTGCTGCCTCACTCAGTGTTAATGTTGCTGTTGTTGCTGCCTCACTCAGTGTTACTGTTGCTGTTGTTGCTGCCACACTCGGTGTTACTGTTGCTGTTGTTGCTGCCACACTTGGTGTTATTGTTGCTGTTGTTGCTGCCACACTCAGTGTTAATGTTGCAGCCTCACTCGGTGTTAATGTTGCTGTTGTTGCTGCCTCACTCAGTGTTAATGTTGATGTTGTTGGTGCCTCACTCAGTGTTAATCTTGCTGTTGTTGTTGCCTCACTCAGTGTTAATGTTGCTGTTGATGGTGCCTCACTCAGTGTTAATGTTGCTGTTGTTGCTGCCACACTCAGTGTTACTGTTGCTGTTGTTGCTGCCTCACTCAGTGTTACTGTTGCTGTTGTTGCTGCCTCACTCAGTGTTACTGTTGCTGTTGTTGCTGCCTCACTCAGTGTTAATGTTGCTGACTCACTCAGTGTTAATGTTGCTGCCACACTCAGTGTTAATGTTGCTGTTGTTGTTGCCACACTGTGTTAATGTTGCTGCCACACTCAGTGTTAATGTTGCTGCCACACTCAGAGATAATGTTGCTGTTGTTGCTGCCACACTGTGTTAATGTTGCTGCCACACTCAGTGTTAATGTTGCTGTTGTTGCTGCCACACTCAGTGTAAATGTTGCTGCCACACTCAGTGTTAATGTTGCTATTGTTGTTGTCTCACTCAGTGTTAATGTTGCTGTTGTTGCTGCCACACTCAGTGTTAATGTTGCTGTTGTTGTTGCCAGACTCAGTGTTAATGTTGCTGCCACACTCAGTGTTAATGTTGCTGCAACACTCAGTGTTAATGTTGCTGTTGTTGTTGCCTCACTCAGTGTTAATGTTGCTGTTGTTGCTGCCACACTCAGTGTTAATGTTGCTGTTGTTGCTGCCACACTCAGTGTTAATGTTGCTGTTGTTGCTGTCTCACTCAGTGTTAATGTTGCTGTTGTTGCTGCCTCACTCAGTGTTAATGTTGCTGTTGTTGCTGCCTCACTCAGTGTTAATGTTGCTGTTGTTGCTGCCACACTCAGTGTTAATGTTGCTGTTGTTGCTGCCACGCTCAGTGTTAATGTTGCTGTTGTTGCTGCCACACTCAGTGTTAATGTTGCTGTTGTTGGTGCCTCACTCAGTGTTAATGTTGCTGTTGTTGCTGCCTCACTCAGTGTTACTGTTGCTGTTGTTGTTGCCACACTCAGTGTTAATGTTGCTGTTGTTGCTTCCTCACTCAGTGTTAATGTTGCTGTTGTTGCTGACTCACTCAGTGTTAATGTTGCTGTTGTTGCTGCCACACTCAGTGTTAATGTTGTTGCCTCACTCAGTGTTACTGTTGCTGTTGTTGTTGCCTCACTCAGTGTTAATGTTTCTGTTGTTGCTGCCTCACTCAGTGTTAATGTTGCTGTTGTTGCTGCCTCACTCAGTGTTACTGTTGCTGTTGTTGCTGCCTCACTCGGTGTTAATGTTGCTGTTGTTGCTGCCTCACTCAGTGTTACTGTTGCTGTTGTTGCTGCCTCACTCAGTGTTAATGTTGCTGTTGTTGCTGCCACACTCAGTGTTACTGTTGCTGTTGTTGCTGCCACACTCAGTGTTACTGTTGCTGTTATTGCTGCCACACTCAGTGTTAATGTTGCTGTTGTTGCTGCCTCACTCAGTGTTACTGTTGCTGTTGTTGCTGCCACACTCAGTGTTACTGTTGCTGTTGTTGCTGCCACACTTGGTGTTATTGTTGCTGTTGTTGCTGCCACACTCAGTGTTAATGTTGCAGCCTCACTCGGTGTTAATGTTGCTGTTGTTGCTGCCTCACTCAGTGTTAATGTTGATGTTGTTGGTGCCTCACTCAGTGTTAATCTTGCTGTTGTTGTTGCCTCACTCAGTGTTAATGTTGCTGTTGTTGGTGCCTCACTCAGTGTTAATGTTGCTGTTGTTGCTGCCACACTCAGTGTTACTGTTGCTGTTGTTGCTGCCTCACTCAGTGTTACTGTTGCTGTTGTTTCTGCCACACTCGGTGTTACTGTTGTTGTTGTTGCTGCCACACTTGGTATTACTGTTGCTGTTGTTGGTGCCACACTCAGTGTTAATGTTGCTGCCTCACTCGGTGTTAATGTTGCTGTTGTTGGTGCCTCACTCAGTGTTAATCTTGCTGTTGTTGTTGCCTCACTCAGTGTTAATGTTGCTCTTGTTGGTGCCTCACTCAGTGTTAATGTTGCTGTTGTTGCTGCCACACTCAGTGTTACTGTTGCTGTTGTTGCTGCCTCACTCAGTGTTACTGTTGCTGTTGTTGCTGCCTCACTCAGTGTTAATGTTGCTGCCTCACTCTGTGTTAATGTTGCTGCCTCACTCAGTGTTAATGTTGCTGTTGTTATTGCCTGACTCAGTGTTAATGTTGCTGCCTCACTCAGTGTTACTGTTGCTTTTGTTGCTGCCACACTTGGTGTTAATGTTGCTGTTGTTGCTGCCTCACTTGGTGTTACTGTTGCTGTTGTTGCTGCCACACTCAGTGTTAATGTTGCTGCCTCATTCGGTGTTAATGTTGCTGTTGTTGCTGCCTCACTCAGTGTTAATGTTGCTGTTGTTGGTGCCTCACTCAGTGTTAATGTTGCTGTTGTTGCTGCCTCACTCAGTGTTAATGTTGCTGCCTCACTCAGTGTTAATGTTGCTGCCTCACTCAGTGTTAATGTTGCTGTTGTTGCTGCCTCACTCAGTGTTACTGTTGCTGTTGTTGCTGCCACATTCAGTGTTAATGTTAGTGTTGTTGCTGCCTCACTTAGTGTTACTGTTGCAGCCACACTCAGTGTTACTGTTGCAGCCACACTCAGTGTTAATGTTGCTGCCTCACTCAGTGTTAATGTTGCTGCCTCACTCAGTGTTAATGTTGCTGTTGTTGTTGCCTCACTCAGTGTTATTGTTGCTGTTGTTGGTGCCTCACTCAGTGTTAATGTTGCTGTTGTTGTTGCCTCACTCAGTGTTAATGTTGCTGCCTCACTCAGTGTTATTGTTGCTGTTGTTGCTGCCTCACTCAGTGTTATTGTTGCTGTTGTTGTTGCCTCACTAAGTGTTAATGTTGCTGTTGTTAGTGCCTCACTCAGTGTTAATGTTGCTGTTGTTGGTGCCTCACTCAGTGTTAATGTTGCTGTTGTTGCTGCCTCACTCAGTGTTAATGTTGCTGCCTCACTCAGTGTTAATGTTGCTGTTGTTGCGGCCTCACTCAGTGTTATTGTTGCTGTTGTTGTTGCCTCACTAAGTGTTAATGTTGCTGTTGTTAGTGCCTCACTCAGTGTAATGTTGCTGTTGTTGGTGCCTCACTCAGTGTTAATGTTGCTGTTGTTGCTGCCTCACTCAGTGTTACTGTTGCAGCCACACTCAGTGTTAATGTTGCTGCCTCACTCAGTGTTAATGTTGCTGCCTCACTCAGTGTTAATGTTGCTGCCTCACTCAGTGTTAATGTTGCTGCCTCACTCAGTGTTAATGTTGCTGTTGTTGTTGCCTCACTCAGTGTTAATGTTGCTGCCTCACTCAGTGTTAATGTTGCTGCCTCACTCAGTGTTAATGTTGCTGCCTTACTCAGTGTTAATGTTGCTGTTGTTGCTGCCACACACAGCGCTAATGTTGCTGCCTCACTCAGTGTTACTGTTGCTGTTGTTGCTGCCACTTTCAGTGTTAATGTTGCTGTTGTTGCTGCCTCACTCAGTGTTAATGTTGCTGTTGTTGCTGCTGCCACATTCAGTGGTAATGCTGCTGTTGTTGCTGCCTCACTCAGTGTTACTGTTGCTGTTGTGGCTGCCACACTCGGTGTTAATGTTGCTGCCTAACTCAGTGTTAATGTTGCTGCCTCACTCAGTGTTAATGCTGCTGTTGTTGCTGCCTCACTCAGTGTTAATGTTGTTATTGTTGCTGCCACACTCAGTGTTAATGTTGCTGCCTCACTCAATGTTTTTGTTGCTGTTGTTGTTGCCTCACTCAGTGTTAATGTTGCTGTTGTTGCTGCCTCACTCAGTGTTAATGTTGCTGTTGTTGCTGCCACACTCAGTGTTAATGTTGCTGTTGTTGTTGCCTCACTCAGTGTTAATGTTGCTGTTGTTGCTGCCACACTCGGTGTTAATGTTGCTGTTGTTGTTGCCTCACTCAGTGTTAATGCTGCTGTTGTTGCTGCCACACTCAGTGTTAATGTTGCTGTTGTTGCTGCCACACTCAGTGTTAACGTTGCTTCGTCACTCAGTGTTAATGTTGCTGTTGTTGTTGCCTCACTCAGTGTTAATGTTGCTGCGTCACTCAGTGTTAATGTTGCTGCGTCACTCAGTGTTAATGTTGCAGTTGTTGCTGCTACGCTCAGTGTTAATGTTGCTGTTGTTGCTGCCACACTCTGTGTTAATGTTTCTGCCACGCTCAGTGTTAATGTTGCTGCCATGCTCAGTGTTAATGTTGCTGTTGTTGCTGCCACGCTCAGTGTTAATGTTGCTGCCAGGCTCAGTGTTAATGTTGCTATTGTTGCTGCCACACTCAATGTTATTGTTGCTGCCTCACTCAGTGTTAATGTAGCTGTTGTTGTTGCCTCACTCAGTGTTAATGTTGCTGCCTCACTCAGTGTTAATGTTGCTGTTGTTGTTGCCTCACTCAGTGTTAATGTTGCTGCCTCACTCAGTGTTACTTTTGCTGCCTCACTCAGTGTTACTGTTGCTGTTGTTGTTGCCTCACTCAGTATTAATGTTGCTGGCTCACTCAAGGTTAATGTTGCTATTGTTGCTGCCACACTCAATGTTATTGTTGCTGCCTCACTCAGTGTTAATGTAGCTGTTGTTGTTGCCTCACTCAGTGTTAATGTTGCTGCCTCACTCAGTGTTAATGTTGCTGTTGTTGTTGCCTCACTCAGTGTTAATGTTGCTGCCTCACTCAGTGTTACTTTTGCTGCCTCACTCAGTGTTACTGTTGCTGTTGTTGTTGCCTCACTCAGTATTAATGTTGCTGGCTCACTCAAGGTTAATGTTGCTGTTGTTGCTGCCACACTCAGTGTTACTGTTGCTGTTGTTGCTGCCACACTCAGTGTTACTGTTGCTGTTATTGCTGCCTCACTCAGTGTTAATGTTGCTGTTGTTGCTGCCTCACTCAGTGTTACTGTTGCTGTTGTTGCTGCCACACTCGGTGTTACTGTTGCTGTTGTTGCTGCCACACTTGGTGTTATTGTTGCTGTTGTTGCTGCCACACTCAGTGTTAATGTTGCAGCCTCACTCGGTGTTAATGTTGCTGTTGTTGCTGCCTCACTCAGTGTTAATGTTGATGTTGTTGGTGCCTCACTCAGTGTTAATCTTGCTGTTGTTGTTGCCTCACTCAGTGTTAATGTTGCTGTTGTTGGTGCCTCACTCAGTGTTAATGTTGCTGTTGTTGCTGCCACACTCAGTGTTACTGTTGCTGTTGTTGCTGCCTCACTCAGTGTTACTGTTGCTGTTGTTGCTGCCTCACTCAGTGTTACTGTTGCTGTTGTTTCTGCCACACTCGGTGTTACTGTTGTTGTTGTTGCTGCCACACTTGGTGTTACTGTTGCTGTTGTTGGTGCCACACTCAGTGTTAATGTTGCTGCCTCACTCGGTGTTAATGTTGCTGTTGTTGGTGCCTCACTCAGTGTTAATCTTGCTGTTGTTGTTGCCTCACTCAGTGTTAATGTTGCTGTTGTTGGTGCCTCACTCAGTGTTAATGTTGCTGTTGTTGCTGCCACACTCAATGTTACTGTTGCTGTTGTTGCTGCCTCACTCAGTGTTACTGTTGCTGTTGTTGCTGCCTCACTCAGTGTTAATGTTGCTGACTCACTCAGTGTTAATGTTGCTGCCTCACTCAGTGTTAATGTTGCTGTTGTTATTGCCTGACTCAGTGTTAATGTTGCTGCCTCACTCAGTGTTACTGTTGCTTTTGTTGCTGCCACACTTGGTGTTAATGTTGCTGTTGTTGCTGCCTCACTTGGTGTTACTGTTGCTGTTGTTGCTGCCACACTCAGTGTTAATGTTGCTGCCTCACTCGGTGTTAATGTTGCTGTTGTTGCTGCCTCACTCAGTGTTAATGTTGCTGTTGTTGGTGCCTCACTCAGTGTTAATGATGCTGTTGTTCCTGCCTCACTCAGTGTTAATGTTGCTGCCTCACTCAGTGTTAATGTTGCTGCCTCACTCAGTGTTAATGTTGCTGTTGTTGCTGCCTCACTCAGTGTTACTGTTGCTGTTGTTGCTGCCACATTCAGTGTTAATGTTAGTGTTGTTGCTGCCTCACTCAGTGTTAATGTTGCTGCCTCACTCAGTGTTAATGTTGCTGTTGTTGTTGCCTCACTCAGTGTTATTGTTGCTGTTGTTGGTGCCTCACTCAGTGTTAATGTTGCTGTTGTTGTTGCCTCACTCAGTGTTAATGTTGCTGCCTCACTCAGTGTTATTGTTGCTGTTGTTGCTGCCTCACTAAGTGTTAATGTTGCTGTTGTTAGTGCCTCACTCAGTGTTAATGTTGCTGTTGTTGGTGCCTCACTCAGTGTTAATGTTGCTGTTGTTGCTGCCTCTCTCAGTGTTAATGTTGCTGCCTCACTCAGTGTTAATGTTGCTGTTGTTGCGGCCTCACTCAGTGTTATTGTTGCTGTTGTTGTTGCCTCACTAAGTGTTAATGTTGCTGTTGTTAGTGCCTCACTCAGTGTAATGTTGCTGTTGTTGGTGCCTCACTCAGTGTTAATGTTGCTGTTGTTGCTGCCTCACTCAGTGTTACTGTTGCAGCCACACTCAGTGTTAATGTTGCTGCCTCACTCAGTGTTAATGTTGCTGCCTCACTCAGTGTTAATGTTGCTGCCTCACTCAGTGTTAATGTTGCTGCCTTACTCAGTGTTAATGTTGCTGTTGTTGCTGCCACACACAGTGCTAATGTTGCTGCCTCACTCAGTGTTACTGTTGCTGTTGTTGCTGCCACTTTCAGTGTTAATGTTGCTGTTGTTGCTGCCTCACTCAGTGATAATGTTGCTGTTGTTGCTGCCACATTCAGTGTTAATGCTGCTGTTGTTGCTGCCTCACTCAGTGTTAATGCTGCTGTTGTTGCTGCCTCACTCAGTGTTAATGTTGTTATTGTTGCTGCCACACTCAGTGTTAATGTTGCTGCCTCACTCAATGTTTTTGTTGCTGTTGTTGTTGCCTCACTCAGTGTTAATGTTGCTGTTGTTGCTGCCTCACTCAGTGTTAATGTTGCTGTTGTTGCTGCCACACTCAGTGTTAATGTTGCTGTTGTTGTTGCCTCACTCAGTGTTAATGTTGCTGTTGTTGCTGCCACACTCGGTGTTAATGTTGCTGTTGTTGTTGCCTCACTCAGTGTTAATGCTGCTGTTGTTGCTGCCACACTCAGTGTTAATGTTGCTGTTGTTGCTGCCACACTCAGTGTTAATGTTGCTGTTGTTGCTGCCACACTCAGTGTTAATGTTGCTTCGACACTCAGTGTTAATGTTGCTGTTGTTGTTGCCTCACTCAGTGTTAATGTTGCTTCGTCACTCAGTGTTAATGTTGCAGTTGTTGCTGCTACGCTCAGTGTTAATGTTGCTGTTGTTGCTGCCACACTCTGTGTTAATGTTTCTGCCACGCTCAGTGTTAATGTTGCTGCCATGCTCAGTGTTAATGTTGCTATTGTTGCTGCCACACTCAATGTTATTGTTGCTGCCTCACTCAGTGTTAATGTTGTTGTTGTTGTTGCCTCACTCAGTGTTAATGTTGCTGCCTCACTCAGTGTTAATGTTGCTGTTGTTGTTGCCTCACTCAGTGTTAATGTTGCTGCCACGCTCAGTGTTAATGTTGCTATTGTTGCTGCCACACTCAATGTTATTGTTGCTGCCTCACTCAGTGTTAATGTTGCTGTTGTTGTTGCCTCACTCAGTGTTAATGTTGCTGCCTCACTCAGTGTTAATGTTGCTGTTGTTGTTGCCTCACTCAGTGTTAATGTTGCTACCTCACTCAGTGTTACTGTTGCTGCCTCACTCAGTGTTACTGTTGCTGTTGTTGTTGCCTCACTCAGTATTAATGTTGCTGGCTCACTCAATGTTAATGTTGTTGTTGTTGTTGCCTCACTCAGTGTTAATTTTGCTGCCTCACTCAGTGTTAATGTTGCTGCCTCACTCAGTGTTACTGTTGCTGTTGTTGTTGCCTCACTCAGTGTTAATGTTGCTGTTGTTGTTGCCTCACTCAGTGTTAATGTTGCTGCCACACTCAATGTTAATGTTGCTCTTGTTGCTGCCACACTCAGTGTTAATGTTGCTTCGTCACTCAGTGTTAATGTTGCTGTTGTTGTTGCCTAACTCAGTGTTAATGTTGCTGTTGTTGCTGCCACACTCAGTGTTAATGTTGCTTCGTCACTCAGTGTTAATGTTGCAGTTGTTGCTGCCACGCTCAGTGTTAATGTTGCTGTTGTTGCTGCCACACTGTGTTAATGTTGCTGTTGTTGCTGCCACACTCAGTGTTAATGTTGCTGCCACGCTCAGTGTTAATGTTGCTGCCATGCTCAGTGTTAATGTTGCTGTTGTTGCTGCCACGCTCAGTGTTAATGTTGCTGCCACGCTCAGTGTTAATGTTGCTATTGTTGCTGCCACACTCAGTGTTAATGTTGCTCTTGTTGCTGCCACACTCAGTGTTATTGTTGCTGCCTCACTCAGTGTTAATGTTGCTGTTGTTGTTGCCTCACTCAGTGTTAATGTTGCTGCCTCACTCAGTGTTAATGTTGCTGTTGTTGTTGCCTCATTCAGTGTTAATGTTGCTGCCTCACTCAGTGTTAATGTTGCTATTGTTGTTGCCTCACTCAGTGTTAATGTTGCTGCCTCACTCAGTGTTACTGTTGCTGCCTCACTCAGTGTAACTGTTGCTGTTGTTGTTGCCTCACTCAGTGTTAATGTTGCTGCCTCACTCAGTGTTAATGTTGCTGTTGTTGTTGCCTCACTCAGTGTTAATGTTGCTGCCTCACTCAGTGTTAATGTTGCTGCCTCACTCAGTGTTACTGTTGCAGTTGTTGCTGCCTCACTCAGTGTTAATGTTGCTGTTTTTGTTGCCTCACTCAGTGTTAATGTTGCTGCCACACTCAGTATTAATATTGCTGTTGTTGTTACCTCACTCAGTGTTAATGTTGCTGCCTCACTCAGTGTTACTGTTGCTGTTGTTGCTGCCTCACTCAGTGTTAATGTTGCTGTTGTTGCTGCCACACTCAGTGTTAATGGTGCTGTTGTTGCTGCCTCACTCAGTGTTAATGTTGCTGTTGTTGCTGCCACACTCAGTGTTAATGTTGCTGTTGTTGCTGCCACACTCAGTGTTAATGTTGCTGTTGTTGCTGCCACACTCAGTGTTAATGTTGCTGTTGTTGCTGCCACACTCAGTGTTAATGTTGCTGTTGTTGTTGCCACACTCAGTGTTAATGTTGCTGTTGTTGCTGCCACACTCAGTGTTAATGTTGCTGTTGTTGCTGCCTCACTCAGTGTTAATGTTGCTGCCTCACTCAATGTTAATGTTGCTGTTGTTGCTGCCACACTCAGTGTTACTGTTGCTGTTGTTGCTGCCTCACTCAGTGTTAATGCTGCTGTTGTTGCGGCCACACTCAGTGTTAATGCTGTTGTTGTTGCTGCCACACTCAGTGTTAATGCTGCTGTTGTTGTTGTCACACTCAGTGTTAGTGCTGCTGTTGTTGCTGCCACACTCAGTGTTAATGTTGCTGTTGTTGCTGCCTCACTCAGTGTTACTGTTGCTGTTGTTGCTGCCTCACTCAGTGTTAATGCTGCTGTTGTTGCTGCCTCACTCAGTGTTAATGTTGCTGTTGTTGCTGCCTCACTCAGTGTTAATGTTGCTGTTGTTGCTGCCTCACTCAGTGTTAATGTTGCTGCCTCGCTCAGTGTTAATGTTGCTGTTGTTGCTGCCTCACTCAGTGTTAATGTTGCTGTTGTTGCTGCCTCACTCAGTATTAATGTTGCTGCCTCGCTCAGTGTTAATGTTGCTGTTGTTGCTGCCTCACTCAGTGTTAATGTTGCTATTGTTGCTGCCTCACTCAGTGTTAATGTTGCTGTTGTTGCTGCCTCACTCAGTGTTAATGTTGCTGTTGTTGCTGCCTCATTCAGTGTTAATGTTGCTATTGTTGCTGCCTCACTCAGTGTTAATGTTGCTGTTGTTGCTGCCTCACTCAGTGTTACTGTTGCTGTTGTTGCTGCCTCACTCAGTGGTAATGTTGCTGTTGTTGCTGCCTCACTCAGTGTTAAAGTTGCTGCCTCACTCAGTGTTACTGTTGCTGCCTCACTCAGTGTTAATGTTGCTGTTGTTGCTGCCACACTCAGTGTTAATGTTGCTGTTATTGCTGCCACACTCAGTGTTATTGTTGCTGTTGTTGCTGCCTCACTCAGTATTAATGTTGTTGTTGTTGCTGCCTCACTCAGTGTTACTGTTGCTGTTGTTGCTGCCTCACTCAGTGTTACTGTTGCTGTTGTTGCGGCCTCACTCAGTGTTAATGTTGCTGTTGTTGCTGCCTCACTCAGTGTTACTGTTGCTGTTGATGCTGCCTCACTCAGTGTTAATGTTGCTGTTGTTGCTGCCTCACTCAGTGTTAATGTTGCTGCCACACTTAGTGTTAATGTTGCTGTTGTTGCTGCCTCACTCAGTGTTACTATTGCTGTTGTTGCTGCCTCACTCAGTGTTAATGCTGCTGTTGTTGCTGCCACACTCAGTGTTAATGCTGTTGTTGTTGCTGCCACACTCAGTGTTAATGCTGCTGTTGTTGCTGCCTCACTCAATGTTAATGTTGCTGCCTCACTCAGTGTTAATGCTGTGTTTGTTGCTGCCACACTCAGTGTTAATGTTGCTGTTGTTGCTGCCTCACTCAGTGTTAATGCTGCTGTTGTTGCTGCCTCACTCAGTGTTAATGTTGCTGCCTCACTCAATGTTAATGTTGCTGTTGTTGCTGCCTCACTCAGTGTTAATGTTGTTGTCACACTCAGTGTTAATGTTGCTATTGTTGCTGCCTCACTCAGTGTTAATGTTGATGTTGTTGCTGCCTCACTCAGTGTTAATGTTGTTGTCACACTCAGTGTTAATGTTGCTGCCTCACTCAGTGTTAATGTTGCTGTTGTTGCTGCCTCACTCAGTGTTAATGTTGCTGCCTCACTCAGTGTTAATGTTGCTGCCTCACTCAGTGTTAATGTTGCTGTTGTTGCTGCCTCACTCAGTGTTAATGTTGTTGTCACACTCAGTGTTAATGTTGCTGCCTCACTCAGTGTTAATGTTGCTGTTGTTGCTGCCTCACTCAGTGTTGTTGTTGCTGCCACACTCAGTGTTAATGTTGCTGTTGTTGCTGCCTCACTCAGTGTTAATGCTGCTGTTGTTGCTGCCTCACTCAGTGTTAATGTTGCTGCCTCACTCAGTGTTAATGTTGCTGTTGTTGCTGCCTCACTCAGTGTTAATGTTGTCACACTCAGTGTTAATGTTGCTATTGTTGCTGCCTCACTCAGTGTTAATGTTGCTGTTGTTGCAGCCTCACTCGGTGTTAATGTTGCTGTTGTTGCTGCCTCACTCAGTGTTAATGTTGCTGTTGTTGCTGCCTCACTCAGTGTTAATGTTGCTGTTGTTGCTGCCTCACTCAGTGTTAATGTTGCTGCCTCACTCAGTGTTAATGTTGCTGTTGTTTCTGCCTCACTCAGTGTTAATGTTGCTGCCTCACTCAGTGTTAATGTTGCTGTTGTTGCTGCCTCACTTAGTGTAATGTTGCTGTCACACTCAGTGTTAATGTTGCAGTTGTTGCTGCCACACTCAGTGTTAATGTTGCTGTTGTTGTTGCCTCACTCAGTGTTAATGTTGCTGCCTCACTCAGTGTTAATGTTGCTGTTGTTGTTGTCTCACTCAGTGTTAATGTTGCTGCCTCACTCAGTGTTAATGTTGCAGTTGTTGCTGCCACACTCAGTGTTAATGTTGACGATGTGGAGTTCTTGCAACCTAACTGCGAACCAGAACCTACTTGGATACTAAAGTACTTCTCATGCCACATTATATTTTAAGAAACAGGTTCGAGGCTCTAACTCACACCGGGTTTATCAGGTATGAGTTAGTCTAAACATGGCTGACGCATCTCGCTCATAGAGCCAAGTAAAGCCTCAAGATGGCGCGTTGCAAAAACTAATTTCCTTGAGGAAGCTGGCCTCTGCCTCCAGACACTGGGGGAGACGACGGATTTTCATACTGCACAATGCACGCCGCTCACAGTCTCTCAGATTTTATTTGTTGTTTTGTTTTACTTTTGACATCTTAAAGTGAGTGGCGTTTCTTCCAGTGGCGGCGTAGAGGCTTGCATGCAGGCTTGCGTCATCTTCCAGTGGCGGCGTAGAGGCTTGCATGCAGGCTTGCGTCATCTTCCAGTGGCGGCGTAGAGGCTTGCATGCAGGCTTGCGTCATCTTCCAGTGGCGGCGTAGAGGCTTGCATGCAGGCTTGCGTCATCTTCCAGTGGCGGCGTAGAGGCTTGCATGCAGGCTTGCGTCATCTTCCAGTGGCGGCGTAGTGGCTTGCATGCAGGCTTGCGTCATCTTCCAGTGGCGGCGAATAGGCTTGCATGCAGGCTTGCGTCATCTTCCAGTGGCGGCGTAGAGGCTTGCATGCAGGCTTGCGTCATCTTCCAGTGGCGGCGTAGTGGCTTGCATGCAGGCTTGCGTCATCTTCCAGTGGCGGCGTAGAGGCTTGCATGCAGGCTTGCGTCATCTTCCAGTGGCGGCGTAGAGGCTTGCATGCAGGCTTGCGTCATCTTCCAGTGGCGGCGTAGAGGCTTGCATGCAGGCTTGCGTTATCTTCCAGTGGCGGCGTAGTGGCTTGCATGCAGGCTTGCGTCATCTTCCAGTGGCGGCGTAGAGGCTTGCATGCAGGCTTGCGTCATCTTCCAGTGGCGGCGTAGAGGCTTGCATGCAGGCTTGCGTCATCTTCCAGTGGCGGCGTAGTGGCTTGCATGCAGGCTTGCGTCATCTTCCAGTGGCGGCGTAGAGGCTTGCATGCAGGCTTGCGTCATCTTCCAGTGGCGGCGTAGTGGCTTGCATGCAGGCTTGCGTCATCTTCCAGTGGCGGCGTAGTGGCTTGCATGCAGGCTTGCGTCATCTTCCAGTGGCGGCGTAGTGGCTTGCATGCAGGCTTGCGTCATCTTCCAGTGGCGGCGTAGAGGCTTGCATGCAGGCTTGCGTCATCTTCCAGTGGCGGCGTAGTGGCTTGCATGCAGGCTTGCGTCATCTTCCAGTGGCGGCGTAGTGGCTTGCATGCAGGCTTGCGTCATCTTCCAGTGGCGGCGTAGTGGCTTGCATGCAGGCTTGCGTCATCTTCCAGTGGCGGCGTAGAGGCTTGCATGCAGGCTTGCGTCATCTTCCAGTGGCGGCGTAGAGGCTTGCATGCAGGCTTGCGTCATCTTCCAGTGGCGGCGTAGTGGCTTGCATGCAGGCTTGCGTCATCTTCCAGTGGCGGCGTAGAGGCTTGCATGCAGGCTTGCGTCATCTTCCAGTGGCGGCGTAGAGGCTTGCATGCAGGCTTGCGTCATCTTCGTAGTGGCTTGCATGCAGGCTTGCGTCATCTTCCATTGGCGGCGTAGTGGCTTGCATGCAGGCTTGCGTCATCTTCCAGTGGCGGCGTAGTGGCTTGCATGCAGGCTTGCGTCATCTTCCAGTGGCGGCGTAGAGGCTTGCATGCAGGCTTGCGTCATCTTCCAGTGGCGGCGTAGAGGCTTGCATGCAGGCTTGCGTCATCTTCCAGTGGCGGCGTAGTGGCTTGCATGCAGGCTTGCGTCATCTTCCAGTGGCGGCGTAGAGGCTTGCATGCAGGCTTGCGTCATCTTCCAGTGGCGGCGTAGAGGCTTGCATGCAGGCTTGCGTCATCTTCCAGTGGCGGCGTAGTTGCTTGCATGCAGGCTTGCGTCATCTTCCAGTGGCGGCGTAGTGGCTTGCATGCAGGCTTGCGTCATCTTCCAGTGGCGGCGTAGTGGCTTGCATGCAGGCTTGCGTCATCTTCCAGTGGCGGCGTAGTGGCTTGCATGCAGGCTTGCGTCATCTTCCAGTGGCGGCGTAGTGGCTTTCATGCAGGCTTGCGTCATCTTCCAGTGGCGGCGTAGTCGCTTGCATGCAGGCTTGCGTCATCTTCCAGTGGCGGCGTAGTGGCTTGCATGCAGGCTTGCGTCATCTTCCAGTGGCGGCGTAGTGGCTTGCATGCAGGCTTGCGTCATCTTCCAGTGGCGGCGTAGTGGCTTGCATGCAGGCTTGCGTCATCTTCCAGTGGCGGCGTCGAGGCTTGCATGCAGGGCTTGCGTCATCTTCCAGTGGCGGCGTAGTGGCTTGCATGCAGGCTTGCGTCATCTTCCAGTGGCGGCGTAGTGGCTTGCATGCAGGCTTGCGTCATCTTCCAGTGGCGGCGTAGTGGCTTGCATGCAGGCTTGCGTCATCTTCCAGTGGCGGCGTAGTGGCTTGCATGCAGGCTTGCGTCATCTTCCAGTGGCGGCGTAGAGGCTTGCATGCAGGCTTGCGTCATCTTCCAGTGGCGGCGTAGTGGCTTGCATACAGGCTTGCGTCATCTTTCAGTAGCGGCGTAGAGGCTTGCATGCAGGCTTGCGTCATCTTCCAGTGGCGGCGTAGTGGCTTGCATGCAGGCTTGCGTCATCTTCCAGTGGCTGCGTAGTGGCTTGCATGCAGGCTTGCGTAATCTTCCAGTGGCGGCGTAGTGGCTTGCATGCAGGCTTGCGTCATCTTCCAGTGGCGGCGTAGTGGCTTGCATGCAGGCTTGCGTCATCTTCCAGTGGCGGCGTAGAGGCTTGCATGCAGGCTTGCGTCATCTTCCAGTGGCGGCGTAGTGGCTTGCATGCAGGCTTGCGTCATCTTCCAGTGGCGGCGTAGAGGCTTGCATGCAGGCTTGCGTCATCTTCCAGTGGCGGCGTAGTGGCTTGTATGCAGGCTTGCGTCATCTTCCAGTGGCGGCGTAGTGACTTGCATGCAGGCTTGCGTCAACTTCCAGTGGCGGCGTAGTGGCTTGCATGCAGGCTTGCGTCATCTTCCAGTGGCGGCGTAGAGGCTTGCATGCAGGCTTGCGTCATCTTCCAGTGGCGGCGTAGTGGCTTGCATGCAGGCTTGCGTCATCTTCCAGTGGCAGCATAGAGGCTTGCATGCAGGCTTGCGTCATCTTCCATGGGGATAATATTGCCTTATTATAGTAAGCCTTATTTAATTTCAATTTAATGTCAAGGTATGCAAATGTTTATGTTTTCTCGTATGTATTTTACATAGTGGGCAACACACACACACACACACAAACACACACACACACACACACACACACACACACACACACACACACACACACACACACACACACACACACACACACACACATTGGGGGGACATGATCACCACATTCAAGATTCTGAAGGGGATTCATAGGGTAGATAAAGACAGTCTATTTAACACAAGGGGAACACGCACAAGGGGACACAGGTGGAAACTGAGTGCCCAAATGAGCCACAGAGATATTAGAAAGAACTTTTTTAGTGTCAGAGTGGTTGACAAATGGAATGCATTAGGAAGTGATGTGGTGGAGGCTGACTCCATACACAGTTTCAAGTGTAGATATGACAGAGCCCGATAGGCTCATGAATCTGTACACCTGTTGATTGACGGTTGAGAGGCGGGACCAAAGAGCCAGAGCTCAACCCCCGCAAACACAACTAGGTGAGTACAACTAGGTGAGTACACACACACACACACACACACACACACACACAAGGCCCTGGGGGGGCCTCGTAGCCTGGTGGATAGCGCGCAGGACTCGTAATTCTGTGGCGCGGGTTCGATTCCCGCACGAGGCAGAAACAAATGGGCAAAGTTTCTTTCACCCTAAGTGCCCCTGTTACCTAGCAGTAAATAGGTACCTGGGAGTTAGTCAGCTGTCACGGGCTGCTTCCTGGGGTGTGTGTGGTGTGGTGTGGAAAAAAAAAAAAAAAAGTAGTTAGTAAACAGTTGATTGACAGTTGAGAGGCGGGCCGAAAGAGCAAAGCTCAACCCCCGCAAAAACACAACTAGTAAACACACACACACACACACACACACACACACACACACACACACACACACACACACACACACACACACACACACACACACACACACTTGTCTTGTGACCATCGTGTTGGGTGGACGTGGGTTGGGAGCTCCTGGTTCACTAGTGGAGTGGGAAGGGTAATCAGGCAACTTCGAAGTGAAAAAGTGTGTACAAGTGAATGAAAAAAACCTTGAGTTTTGGCCAGAGCCATAAGGTAGTGAAGAAAACAGTTTAAATAGCGTAATTCAAAATAGTTGAGGAAGTATTGTGGCAGTGTGGGAGCAGACCTCACCGACCTCTGACCGCGTGACCTCACCCCGGCAGCAACCTTCTACCACCACGTGGGACGACGCTTGGAGATTCACTCACCTATTGTGTTAGCAGGACGGTAAGATACTTGGAACCCCAGTGGGTAAGGTTGCATTATAGCAATGACTAGGTCAGGAAGGGTGTCTAGGTCCAACAGTATTATGATTGAGGAAGAAGATAGGTTTGTGGAGAAGATGATTGGGAAATTTGTAGAGAAGAGGGATGTTTGGATAGGTGATCTAATCCAGGGGATTAAAAGTGAAGTCTTTAATAAGATACAGGGCGAGGTTCAAAGACTCAAACAAGAGTTTATGGATTATATTCAAGAGGAAATCAGGAAGAGCAGGGTAGAATGGCAAGGAGAAATATCTAGGCTTACTAATGAATTTGGCAGGAATAAGGGAAGCTTGGCAGGGGAAGGGGGAGTAGTAGTAGGTGGAGTAGCGGTGTAGGAGGGGTGGGGGTCAGCCAGGGAGAGGGCCACCAGCATGACCCTGAACTGAGAAAGAGGACAATCATAATCCATGGATTACTTGAAGCCAGGGCACCATCGAGGCAGGAAAGGATGGAGATTGAGGATTTGGAACTACAGGGGATCTTGAGAGACATGAGAGCCCAGATGGCAGGGAATGAGGTGCAAGTCCACCGACGCATTGGACCATACAACTGTAACAGGAAACGACCTGTCCTGGTACAGTTCACTAACGAAGAGGCAGTGGATTACATACTGCATCACAAACACCTACTCAGAGGTAGCGAAAATTACTACAACGTATTTATTGACAAATTCATGACGAAGGAGGAACAGATTGCCCACAGAGCAAGCAAACAACAGTACGACTCTTCCCATTTGAGCGCAGCTACACACCCCAGTGCTAAACCACCCCATGCTAACGCAGCTCACACGTGCTTCTCAGGTCACCCCTTCCCCAAATCAGCCGCCCCTGCTTATCTCCCCAGCACATCCCTTGACCCCTCTGACCCACTGGAGTCAAATTCATCCCACATTCCAAGGACCCCTCATCACCTCAGCCCCCAAAACCCGTCCAGCCCTCATCCCCTCAACCCCCAAAACCCACCCAGCTCTCATCCCCTCAACCCCCAAAACCCATCCAGACCTCATCCCCTCAACCCCAAGAACCCACCCAGACCTCATCCCCTCAACACCCAAAGCCTACCCAGCCCTCACCCCTCCTCATCCCTCTCCTTCCATGTGACCCCCCACCCTTGCGAGGGAGGTGGGAGGTCCCCCCACCCCCTCTATCCTTCCCCCTCCCAACCTCTCAACCTCTATCTGTCTCCCAACCTTACGCTATCTCCAATCCCTCTATGCCCTCCCTAATCTTCAGACCCAGTATGCCCTTCCTACTCCAGACCTACCTACCCAGGCCCTACCCCAGACCCTCCTACCTACCTTCCTAGAAGCCCAGCCCCCAGTAGCCCCCAAGCACTCTTTCGAACACCCCCCTCCTGAACTCTTTCACCCCCCATACACCGCCCGGACCCCCCCAGACACCCCCCGGATCCCCCCGGACATCCCCGGACCCTCCCCGCCCCCAGTCATCCCCCAGACACCCCCCAGATCCCACAGATCCCCTCTGCCCCCAGTCACCCCCCAGACATCCCCCAGATTCCCCCAGACCCCCAGAGAAAGGGAGAACTCTGGTACAAGAGTTTCCATGAAGAATCTCAAGGTTTGGTACACCAATGCTGATGGGGTATCTAATAAAGCAGAAGAGATAAAAGAAAGAGTGAGTGAAGCAGATCCTGACATAGTTGCAATTGTGGAAACTAAAATTAATGACATGATCTCAGATGCAATCTTTCCTGAAGGGTACCAGGTGATACGAAAAGAGAGGACACAGAGACAGGGAGGGGGAGTAGCACTCCTAATAAAGCGGAAAATGGAAGTTTGAAGACCTGGGAAATCGAGTTACCAATGAGTGCACAAGCTTCATACATGGAACTCTGACAGTAGATGGGAGGAAGATTGTGATCCTGGTAATCTACAATCCCCCACCAAACAGTAGAAGACCCAGGCAGGAGTATGATGACAACAACAAAGCATGTATAGATGAACTGCAGAAGGCAGCAACACTAGCCCACAGAATGAGAGCGAAGCTGCTGATCATGGGGGACCTAAATCATGGAGAGATAAATTGGGAATCAAGGAATCCCCATGGAGGGGACGAAACGTGGGGAGCAAAATTAGTAGATGTTATAGACAGGAATTTCCTGACACAACATGTGAAGGAAGACACAAGGGAAAGAGGAGGAGATGCACCGAGCCTATTAGACCTGATTTTTCACCCAGAACGTAGAAGATATCGAGAATTTAGAGCATGAAATACCTCTAGGGGCCAGTGACCATTGTGTCCTAGTCTTTGACTACATGATGGAATTCAAAATTATGACCATGGGACAAGAGATCTGGGAAAGGAGAGCTGACTACAGGAAAGGGGACTATATGAGGATAAGGGACTATCTGGGTGAAGTGCAGTGGGAGGAAGAAATTAGAGAAAAACAGTCCAAGATATGATGGACCTAGTCATACAGAAATGCCAGGAGGCCGAAGAGAGATTTATACCAACGGTAAAGGGAAAAAATAAGAAGGAATATAATAACCCATGGTTTAATAGACAGTGTCAGGAAGCAAAAATGGCCAGCAGACGGGAGTGGAGGAAGTACAGAAGACAAAGAACAGAGGACAACAGAAGCAGATACAACAGAGCTAGGACCGATTACATTAACATAAGACGAACATCGGAAAGGGACTATGAGAACGATATTGCAATCAAGCGAAAAAACAACCTAAGTTACTACACAGTCATATAAGAAGAAAAATGTCGGTGAACGACCAAGTGACAAGACTAAGGAAGACAGAGGGGGCATATACTGAAAGTGACAAGGAAATCTGCGAGGCACTGAATGCCAGTTTCCATGGAGTGTTCACTACCGAGCCTGAGCAGCTCCCATTGTTGGAAGGGGTTACCCTAGATGAAAGACTATCAGATATAGAGGTGACAGCAGAGGAGGTAATGAAACAGTTGACAACTCTAGATGCAACTAAAGCAGTTGGACCAGACAAAGTATCACCGTGGATACTAAAGAAGCAGCACAGGCCCTCAGCGTGCCTCTGGCAATGATCTTTAATGAGTCACTTATGTCAGGAGAATTGCCCAGTTGCTGGAAGAAGGCAAATGTCGTGCCGATCTTCAAGAAAGGAGATAGGGAGGAGGCACTTAACTACAGACCTGTATCACTGACAAGCATCCCCTGTAAAATACTGGAAAGAATAATTAGGCTGCGACTGGTTGCACACCTGGAGAACATTAGGTTTGTGAACAAACATCAACATGGGTTCTGGACAGGGAAATCGTGCCTAACAAACCTTCTGGAATTCTATGATAAAATAACGAGGATAAGACAGGACAGAGATGGTTGGGCAGACTGCATATTTCTGGACTGCCAAAAAGCCTTTGATACAGTACCGCACATGAGACTGCTGTTCAAGCTCGAGAGGCAGGCGGGGGTGGGGGGAAAGGTCCTAGAATGGATAAGGAACTACCTAACAGGAAGGAGCCAAAGAGTTACGGTAAGGGGCGAGAAGTCGGACAGGCGAACAGTAACAAGTGGAGTACCACAAGGATCGGTGCTGGGACCAATTCTATTTCTTGTATATGTTAACGACATGTTTACAGGCGTAGAGTCCTACATGTCGATGTTTGCGGATGATGCAAAGTTGATGAGAAGAGTTGTGACAGATGAGGATTGCAGGATCCTCCAAGAGGACCTGAACAGATTGCAGAGATGGTCAGAGAAATGGCTACTAGAATTCAACACGAGCAAATGTAAGTTATGGAAATGGGACTAGGAGATAGGAGACCAAAGGGACAGTACACAATGAAGGGGAACAGCCTACCTGTAACGACGCGTGAAAGAGACCTGGGGGTGGACGTAACACCTAATCTATCTCCTGAGGCACATATTAATAGGATAACGACAGCAGCGTACTCTACACTGGCAAAAGTTAGAACATCATTCAGAAACCTAAGTAAGGAGGCATTTAGGGCGCTTTACACTGCCTACGTAAGGCCAGTCTTAGAGTATGCCGCCTCATCATGGAGTCCCCA